>NC_045995.1:4969990-5086161 GCF_010909765.2 Amblyraja radiata
ATAATACGAGGTAGGCCAGAATGAAAACATATGATAAGTTGATATCAGACCTGAAGGATTGAGAACAGAAGTACAAAAATAATAAAGACCAGAGAACTTATAAGCAAATGGTAGATTTGAGGGGACAAATGGATGGAATATTTGGTCAAGAGGTGGAGAAAAAAGCAAAATTTGTAAAACAGGCACATCTTGGCCCTAAATCGACTAAAATACTTGCCCGAAGGCTACGCAAACAACAGGCTGACAACACCATACACAAAATTAAGGACCCCTGTACACAGAATTTGAAGACTGATCCAATAGAAATAGAATGTATCTTCCAGGAATATTATATAGAATGATATACACAAACCTCTATAGTAGATAGGGAATCAATGAGGACTTGTTTAAGTACAATAGATCTGCCCTGTATTGGAGATACACAAAATACAATAATCACAGCAGAAATATCACTGGAGGAGATAGAGAAGACAATTGGTAGGATGAAAACAAACAAGGCCCCAGGCAGCGACAGTTTCCCTATAGAATGGTTTAAAATATTTCAAAAGGATTTAAAAGGAGTGAATTGGGACATTTTGTTTTATGGGACGGATGTAGGAGAAATGGAGGACATTTAAAGGGGAAATTTTAAGAGTACAGAATCTTTATGTCCCTGTTCGGTTGAAAGGAAATAGTAAAAATTGGAAAGAGCCATGGTTTTCAAGGGAAATTGGACACGGTTCGGAAAAAGAGAGAGATCTACAATAATTACAGGCAGCATGGAGTAAATTAGGTGCTTGAGGAGTATAAAGAATGTAAAAAGATTCTTAAGAAAGAAATTATAAAAGATAAAAGAAGATATGAGGTTGCTTTGTCAAGTAAGGTGAAAGTAAATCCAAAGGGTTTCTACTAGCAAAAGGATAACGAGGGATAAAATTGGTCCATTGGAGAGACAGAGTGGACAGCTATCTACAGAGCCAAAAGAGATGGGGAGATATTGAACAATGTCTTCTCTTCGGTATTCACCAAGGAGAAGATATTGAATTATGTGAGGTAAGGGAAACAAGTAGTTTAGCTATGGATACTATGAGATTCAAAGAAAAAGAAGTACTGACACTTTTGAAAAATATAAAAGTGCATAAGAATCCAGGTCCTGACAGGATATTCCCTAGGACATTGAGTGAAGTTAATGCAGAAAAAGCAGGGGCCATGACAGAAATATTTCAAATGTCATTAGTACCGGGAATAGTGCCCGAGGATTGGCGTACTGCGCATGTTGTTCCATTGTTTAAAAAGAGTTCTAAGAGTAAACCTAGCAATTATAGACCTGTTAGTTTGACCAGTGTGGGCAAATTAATGGAAAAAATACTTAGAGATAATATATATAAGCATCTGGATAAACAGGGTCTGATTAGGAACAGTCAACCTGGATTTGTGCCTGGAAGGTCATGTTTGACTAATCCCCTTGAATTTTTTGAGGAGGTTACTAGGGAAATTGATGAGGGTAAAGCAGTGGATGTTGTCTACATTGACTTTAGTAAGGCCTTTGACAAGGTTCCTCATGGAAGGTTGGTTAAGAAGGTTCAATTGTTGGGTATTAATGCAGGAGTAGCAAGATGGATTCAACAGTGGCTGAATGGGAGATGCCAGAGGGTAATGGTGGATGGCTGTTTGTCAGGTTGGAGGCAGGTGACTAGTGGGGTGCCTCAGGGATCTGTGTTGGGTCCACTGTTGTTTGTCATGTACATCAATGATCTGGATGATGGTGTGGTAAATTGGATTAGTAAGTATGCAGATGATTCCCCTTCAAAATTGCAACAGAAAAATTCAAGTATTTGGGTATTCAAATTACGAGAAGACACAAATCATTATTTAGTGCCAATTTTATACCACTATTAAATAAATTGAATGATATGATTAAATTTTGGAAAACGCTTCCGCTCTCATTGATAGGTAGAATTAATGCTATAAAAATGACTTTCTTACCACAATTAATATATTTGTTTCAAGCGATCCCAATATATATTCCAAAATATTTTTTCAAAAAACTAGATTCCACTATCACTAATTTTATATGGGATTACAGAACACATAGAATTCAATGAAAGCATTTGTGCAAATCTAAAGAAGTTGGGGGTTTATCATTACCTAACTTTATGTATTACTACTGGGCAGTGCATATTAAGAACATAATGTACTGGCTGGATAGTTCAACTCAGCAGTTGGAGTGGATAAGAATGGAGAAAGAGGAGTGCTATCTGCACGATATAGGAACGATCCTGCTCTCACCGATAAAATTGAATAGTATAATATATAAGAAGAACCCAATTATTCACAATATAATAAGAATTTGGAAACAAATAAAAGTATCCTTGAAATTAAATAATTTATCAGTACTAACCCCACTATTGAACAACCCCGCATTCAAACCTTCTCTCATCGACAACACATATCAACAATGGGCTAGACTGGGGATTAGGAAAGTAGGGGATATGTATGAATTGGGCAAACTGTTATCATTTCAACAATTAAAATTAAAATTCAAATTGAAGGATAATCAATATTTTAAATATATACAGGTATGTGACTTTATGAAGAAATATATACATAGATTTCAAACTATATTTTTAGACCCTTTAGAAGAAGCAATGAATATTAAGGCTGATTCACAAAAATTAATATCATACTTTTATAATAATATATTATATAGAGAATCACCCTCAACAGAAGCATTAAGGGAAGATTGGGAACATGAGCTAATGATAAAGATCTCGAAGGATAGATGGGAAAAGTATTTGATGAATACACATAACTGTTCTATTAATGCAAGACATAATTTAATTCAATTCAAATTATTACATAGACTATATTATTCAAAAACGAGGTTGAATAAATTTTATCCAAACGTCTCTCCCAGATGCGATAAATGTTTGTTTCAAAACGCTAATATAACACATTCATTTGTAGGATGTACAAAGTTGAATAAATTTTGGAGTGATATATTTGATATATTTACAAAGCTCTTCAAGTCAAGAATAGAACCCAAAATGGAATGGATTATATTTGGAATAATAGGAGAAGATACCAATTTAAATAAAGACCAAAATGTTTTTTTTAATTATGGGTTAATAATTGGAAAGAAATTGATACTTAAATTTTGGAAAAATACAACCATACCAACTGTTAAAATGTGGATTAGGAATATGATGGACATAGCACGCCTTGAAGAAATGAGACTCCGACTAATAGATAAATATGACCAATTCTTAAGGAGTTGGTCTCCTTTCATCGACTTTTTGGAATCATGTGATGCAGCGGTACCATAAGGATTGTTGATTTCAGTTCATGATGTGGATAGATTTACATCTCCGAATATAGATTTGAAAAATTCTCTTTTAAGGGGCCTTCTCTTCTATTTCTACTTTCCACTTTTTTTTTAATTTTGTTTTTTATTTTATTTTTTTTTTTAATTATTTTTTATATACACACTTCACGTTTTTCTATTCTCTACCATCTATTTTTCCACTTTTTCCCCTTTCTATTGTTTTCTTTTTCTTGTCTTGCTTACTTCCTTCTCATAACATAAAACTAGAGGTTGTACATAGAATGGATTACGGTATGACATAGTTGGCACCTAAAATTAGGTGCCACTGTCTTGTTTTGTACTGTATTAACTTCTAATAAAATAAACAACAACAACAAAAAAACAAAAACAAAAAAAAGTATGCAGATGATACTAGGTGGTGTTGTGGATAATGAAGTACATTTCCAAAGTCTACAGAGAGATTTAGGCCATTTGGAAGAATGGGATGAAAGATGGCAGATGGAGTTTAATGCTGATAAGTGTGAGGTGCGACATCTTGGCAGGACAAATCAAACTAGGACGTACATGGTAAATGGTAGCGAATTGAGGAATGGAGTTGAACAGAGGGATCTAGGAATATGTGTATAGTTCCCTGAAGGTGGAATCTCGTGTAGATAGGGTGATAAAGAAAGCTTTTGGTGTGCTGGCCTTTATAAATCAGAGCATTGAGTATAGAAGTTGGGATGAAATGTTAAAATAGTACAAGGCATTGGTGAGACCAATTCTGGAGTATGGTGTACAATTTTGGTCACCCAATTATAGGAAGGATGTCAACAAAATAGAGAGAGTACAGAGGAGATTTACTAGAATGTTGCCTGGGCTTCAGCAACTAAGTTACAGAGAAAGGTTGAATAAGTTAGGTCTTTATTCTTTGGAGCGCAGAAGGTTAAGTGGAGAGTTGATAGAAGTCTTTAAAATGATGAGAGTGATAGACAGAGTTGACATGGATAAGCTTTTCCCATTGAGAGTAGGGAAGATTCTAACAAGAGGACATGACTTCAGAATTACAGGACAGATGTTTAGGGGTAACATGAGGGGGAACTTCTTTACTCAGAGAGTGGTAGCTGTGTGGAATGAGCTTCCAGTGGAAGTGGTGGAGGCAGGTTCAATGTTATCATTTAAAAATAAATTGGATAGGTATATGGATGGGAAAGGAATGGAGGGTTATGGTCTGAGTGCAGGTAGATGGGACTAGGGGAAAATAAGTGTTCGGCACGGACTTGTAGGGCCGAGATGGCCTGTTTCCATGCTGTAATTGTTAGATGGTTATATATGGAGCTGAACCCACTTCTTCTGAGAACCTTTAACTGGATTATCAAAGACCTCCGTCATGGAAAGATGCAATAATAACATTAATCCCCAAAGAGAACAAAGACAAGGAAAATTGTGCCAACTACAGACCAATATCAAATCTAAATGTGGACTATAAATTATATTCTTCAATTATTTACAAACAATTTGAAACGTTCATGCCAGATTTAATTGATGAAGACCAGACTGGTTTTATAATAGGCAGACAAACACAGCAAAGTATTAGTACTCTACATAGAATACACAAGATTCAAAAGGAAAGTACGCACACTGTCCTGATTAGCCTAGATGCGGAAAAGGCTTTTGATGGGGTTAATTGGGAGTTGTTATGTCAAACACTAGAAAGATTTGGCTTTACCGAAGATTCAATTCAAGTTATTAAAGCAATTTACCAGCAACCTACTGCAAGAGTAAAGGTGAATGGGTCCTTACCTGAGAGATTTGTGTTAGGAAGAGGAATGAGACAGGGATGTTGTCTTAGCCCTACCCTGTTTGCTATATATATTGAACCATTGGCTCAAGCGATTCATCAATAGGGAACTGAGGGGAGTAACTATAAGAGACAGAGAACATAAAACTGGCCTTTTTGCAGATAGTGTAATGAACATCTCATGGAAGTAAATACCTCATTCCCAAGGATGATGGGGTTCATAGAGAAATTTAATTTTTATGCAGGATATAAAGTGAATGTTTCAAAAACTCAAACCCTCCTATTGAATTGCTCTCCACCAGAAGAAATCAAACAAGAGTATAATATTAAATGGGATTTAAAATCAATCAAATACCTAGGGATACATATAACAAAAAAGCTATCAATGTTGTTTGGGGCCAATTATATTAACATCAACCAAAGCATAAGAAAGGATATAGAAAGATGATCCACCTACCCAATGGATTTTAGTAGTAAGATAAATGTGGAGAAAATGAATATTTTGCCAAGCCTATTGTACTTGTTTCAATCTCTGCCAATAGAGATACCATTAAAACAACTCACGGAATGGGATAAATTAATATCTAGATTTATTTAGTGAGGAAAGAAGGCCAGAGTTTGATACACTACACTCCAGTTGCCAAAGGACAAAGGTGGAATGGCACTTCCAAATTTTAGGATATATTTCTATGCAGCCCAACTTCGACCACTAATTAATTGGTGTGAGGACAGCTATATAGCTCGGTGGAAAGAGATTGAGACATATATCCCTGACTTCCACATCCTGGACATATCAGGAGTATAATCGATCCAATAACGATATTTACTTTAGAAACCTGGTTCACTCTTACCAGACAACTTAAACTGAATAAAGGACAAAAAGTTTTAAGGTGGATAGCTGTGGATAATGAATTTAAACCAGGGATGTATGACTCAACATTTAAAGTGTGGATGAAGAAAGGAATGACTGGATTTTGTACTGTTATTGAAAATGGAGAACTAAAAGTTTTCAAGATTTGAAGGATAAATTAGTAAGATTAAATGAGAACTTACCAGTTTGAAGTTTGATCTTTATTTTATGAGGAGTAACGTTGAGGGATTACGTGAAGACCCCGTCCAGTACGTATGCGTGCCATCTTCAAAGCAGCGGTGTGAAATCACAGAAAACAGTAGTTGACATGAACATAGTAAGATAAGAGAACCATAATATCTGTTGAACATTATGATAGAGGGCTGGGAGCGGAGGGCACGTAATCCCTCAACGTTACTCCTCATAAAATAAAGATCAAACTTCAAACTGGTAAGTTCTCGTTTAATCTTACTATTTTACTTGGAGTCACGTGAGTGACTACGTGAAGATTTTAAAGCTCTGTGATTTCATGCCGTGGAACCAAGTCCAGGCGTCATACACTGCATCAGTAGGCCAATGATGAGTGAGCATTAAGAATGCATTCAGACATAACATAGATATAGACATGTTGATGTTATTAATGAATAATAGTGGCAATAGTAACCTCCCTCAACCTGGAGGAAGTATGAACCACACCTATCATAGAGTTGGCAAATACCCCTGATCTGGCAATAGGTTTATTCTGAATATTTGGATAGATCAATAGTTTGACCATCCTGCAAATGCTAGGATGTGGTCCATCCCTGCTGCTGATATAGCAGTCCTGGTGGAGTGAGACTCAATGTCAATGCACACTCCTGTATATGCCAGACCCATATAATCATTTGGAGAAGGTTCGTAGTGATACCTTCTAACAAGATTTTATGTAACTAATAATATTGCTGTCAGTCTATAAAGCTCTTAGAAACCTTGACATACTGGTGTAAATGCGTGATCACACGCAACCCAAGGTCCATGGTGTATGCAACTCTAGTTTGGTCTTGTGTCCCTGTCTAATCTGCTTGATTAATCATAAACAAAACATGTTATAATAGCCCGCAGATATGATCATCCTATCCAGTGTTGCAATGACTGGACCCATGCCCTGTACTCAGTGTCATGGCGTAATCACTAGTACGTGAGTATGACCATGGGCAGGGATGTTGTTGATGCCCATCGGTGAAGTGATGTAGTACAATGTTAACAACCCATTTCTCTGTGTCCCTAAACCTGGGAGGTTTTACGCTGACGATACCTTCATTCTCTGGATATCAGAGGGTGAAAACCGGTCAGAGTGGTTTATGTACTCATCAGCCAAATGATTAGAAGGTACTGAAGGCACAGTAATGGAATAGTAACAGTGTTATAATCCCATAAAACTGAATTTTAATGAGTCATTCATCCGTGCTGTGATAAACGTAAGGAAGCATAAACAATGCTTCCCATCTCCTATGCAGATAGCTGCTATATGGTGCTATCCCTGCAATCTGTAGTGAGCACTCTAACGCTCATGGTTTGACAACCCAAGCCGCAGAAAACGATCTCTCAGAGTCCATGAGTCTTTGATTGATTATATTATGCAGTGGATGGTTTCAACATCACAACTGAACCAGCATATTTTTTATCCGATATTAACCTTGTAAGGTTTTATGTTCGTTCTTCGCCTCGGCAGGAGCCATAGGTGTATAACCCAGGCAGGCACTATGAAAACCCGGAAGCGGGAATCTTGCTGTATTTTGCATCACCCGTCTAATGAGGCCAAATGGAGGAAGACATACAAGAACATTCCTTCCTGGTGTAGCGAGAATGCACCCTTCGCCACTGTATGCCTTGTTCACTGTTGATTGAAACTGGATGCAAGCAACTCAATAGTTAGTGTTCTATCAATCCACATTGTCATTAAATACTTTGTGATCACACATTCATTCTGTGTTGTCATTGATTTTGCATAATAATACACCAGAGCTAAATGTGGTTTGGTAAAACTACCACCGGATACTTTGATTTGATTGTACCTTTGTGATTACCATATACCACCACCAAAGTGTATCACCTTGGACTTGTGCATGCCTTATATGCATATCTACACACTCTTTAATGACCAGAATGCACCTAGTGTCCATTGGCAGTTGATACCATGACTGAACACTTGATAACTCATGCTAATCCCATCTGCCTCCGTAACTAGAGATGGTATTAGTAAATTACCCATCTTTGGGCAATAGCATCAGTTTGGAAATGACTGAAGGTTTACGGATAAGAGGTTTTAGTGGAGCAAAGCTGTCCATCATAGTGACATAGATTCAGCTAAAAATAGCAGAGGTCTAATTTTTATCTCAGAGCTGATGACAGAACAATAAATGGATGATTGTGTCCCAACAATCAATAGTTTCAGTTGGTATCAACTTAATTTAAATTTAACTGGACGGGTGTGAACCAATTCCTCAAATATAGCTATGTGGCTGATAAGGCTAATTTAGTGAAATACAGTATGTTCAATATCTTCCAGATTGGCCATGCTACTTATTTGTTAGCACTGTGCAGTCGAAGCACTGATAGTAGTGATTTGGTAAATAATCTGGAAACTGGAGTTAGCCCATTGTAACGCCACTGAGTGAATCGTTGCCTCATCCAGTTAAATTTCAAATATCTTCAACACTGTGAGTGGAAATGATCACATGGAAGTTATTCAGAAAAGTCTATATTGCACATGCGCTTTGAGTCTGTTGACAATGATCAGTCCACATCCCATTCTTGTGAGCCTTGTCTTGAAAGGCAATTCCAACCATACCTGTGTGCAGTATAAACTAATCTTATGTTATCCCAAACCAGTGTAAATATTCAAACCAGTTTAATATTACCAACTTGTATCCGTGACTGGAGACATCATCGATTAGGTTCCATACCTTTATCCGAATGGGAGGACTTATGCAACCCAACCAGGAGCTGCCTCAAACATGTGTACATGATTACATCTGCTCCTGGAGGTAGAGGAGCTCACGTACGAGGTTGGCGCATCTTCCAACGAAGGCTGTTCTGGGCTCTGGCCTAAAAAAGACATTTGTCCTGGTTGTACGGCATTCAAGCTTTCACCAGCTTCAGGTGGGTGTGTAGGGGTGCTTCCGTCGAAGATGTGATGTCTTGCGTGATGATGTGGCCTTCTTGAACCCGATGGCCACTCGTCGAGCTCCTGCTGCTGGTAGTGTTGTTCCTGCACCCCCCGCACACTTGTGGTTTCTTCAGCCAAACCCCTGTCTTCAGAGTCAGCCCAGAAGAGATTCCTAATCTGTCGAGGGAGTTGCATTATGCAGCCCTCAATAACGTGCTGTTATGGGCGTCCAAGGACCCCCTGGTGACTAGGCTCCATATACCGGAGCATGTCACATTGGAGCTTCTGATCCATCAACCGCTTCATGCGGGATATGCGATCACAGTTGCTCCCGTCGGCATCCATTCCTGTAACATATTCACATAAAACAGCACACTACGACCTTCGAGTAAGGAATTTACCTGCATGTTCTTTTAAAACCTTCTGCTGCGGGGCAACGCTCCTCCCGAGCCTGGTCTCATGGTCGTGGTTTGTTACAGGTGGGGTTCCTCTGTAGTCCTTGTAGAAACACTCCATTGCGGGTTATTCCCCCCCCCCCCAGCTTTTTCTCCGCGGTCCCTTATAACAGGGCTTCTCCACGGTGTTCTCCAGCTGGGGCTTTCTTTCCCCCCCCCCCCCCCCCCCCCCCCGGGTATCCCCGCAGTAACTGCAGCCGGGATATCCCCGCGGTCCCTATCAAAGGGATAGCCGCAAATTTACAAAGTCGGGGGGGGGGGGGGGGGGGGTTCCTGCTTCGGGGGGGGGGGGGGGGGAGGGAGGGGGGTATACTTACTGCCGTCTGCTGCTCGCATCCCGCAGTCTACAGAGCGGGTTCTCGGTCACTCCCCGTATTCCATGGTCTCCGGAGCAGCTGTCCCGGTGACCCCGGCACCAATATGAAGCCGCTGGCTCCGCCACCATCCGCTCCCCATGTCCGCGGTCTCCCGAGCGGGTTCTCCACCATATGAAGCCGCTGGTTTGCTGGTGGTGAATGGTGAAATGGTGAATTTACCGCCACTCGCTACCCGCATTCCGCAGTTTCGAGCGCCTAGGTCCGTGGGCGGGATTCCCCGTGACCGGGGTTCCCTGAAGTTCGAGACTGGGGTTTCCCCTCCATCCCGATTTAGCCCCGGACTTTTAGCTGGACCTCTAAGTAGAGGTTCCTGCAAGAAGATTTAACCTGAAAGTATTTTTAAAAAATTACCTCAGTTCTGTTGTTAGCAGGAGAATCACTTCACCCAGCCCGTCGTCACGCAATGCGAAAGACGATATGACACATGCGTACTGGACGGGGTCTTCACGTAGTCACTCACATGACTCCGAAGTAAAATTGCACTTCGGAAACAAGACTTGTTTAGAAACCTCCAACTGAGAGATTATTACAATAAAAAAGAATAAATGTAGGTACTAGAAGAAAAGAATCCAATGGTAGAAGTGATAGTTAATGTATCATCAAAAAACATGAAGGATTATTTCTAAACATTATCAAAGTTTAATGGAATGTCAAGCTAAAACTACATTTTATGTAAAATTTAAGTGGGAAAAGGAATTGAACATCACAATCTCAAAGAAGAATGGCACCATATGTGTGTAACACTACAGACATCCACTAATTCACAAAAATGGAGAGAATTTGGAAAATTTTGATTTGTTTCTTTATTACGTCAAACATAAAAAGCAAGCAAATTGTAAGGCAGCAAACAAGCTGGAGGCAATGTGGCCAAACAGACCCAAATCATGCACATATCTTCAGGAGTTGCCCAAAAATAGAACCATTTTGGGACAGAGTGAATCCAGAATTAAAGGAGGTATTAAGATATATAGTCTCCAAGAAGTGTTCCATTTTATACCTGGGCAATATATATAAAGTGGTGCTGAAGGAAGATCATTACTTGGTTAAAATCCTACTCACAGCTGGCAGAAAAGCCATTACAAGAAACTGGCTTGCAGCGGCCAAACCCAGACTTAGACAATGGTTAGACACAATACAGGAAATATTTGTCATGGAAAAATGACATATTCTCTAAGAGTTAAAGAAGACAAGTTTAACAGAAAATGGGGAAAATGGATTAGGTATAGAAATAAAGACATCAACATTGTATAATTTTATTGACAATAATGTAAGTTATTGGAAAATGTTTGAATAAGAGAATAGTTCTGTATATTGCATCATTAATTGTAAACTGAACTGCACAGCTGCACTGTTGTATGTTTCACTGCATTGTTGTATGTTTCCTTGTCATATTTGTGTTTTATTTGTGTATACATAAAATCAATAAAGACTAAAGTGGAAAAAAATAAGTTCGAACGGACTACTGCAAGGGTGTGAGGAGTCTTTGTGAATGCTGATGGCCTTCCTGAGGCACCGTGTGTAGTAGATGCCCTCCAAGGCTGATAGGTGTGTCCCAATAATCTTCTGCGCTCTGTGGACGACCCGCTGAAGAGCTCTCCTCTCCGCCTTTGTGCAGCTGAGATACCACACAGAGATGCCATATGTTAGGATGCTCTCTGTGGTGCAGCGGTAGGTTGGCAGCAGCTGTTGGGGCAGAACAGTCTTTTTCAGTGTTCTCAGGAAGAACAGTCGTTGCTGTGCCTTCTTGACCAGCGCAGCGGTGTTGGTCGACCATGTGAGGTCCAGAAACCTAAAGCTGGACACTCTCTCCACACTGTCCCCGTTGATTGAGATTGGATCGTATTCTCCATTTTGTGTCCTTCTGAAGTTGATAACCTCCTTGGTCTTAGAGGTGTTTATGAACAGGTTGTTATCTGAGCACCTGTCCGCCAAGTTCTGCACCTCCGCTCTGTATGTTGTTTCATCACCGTTGTGTTGTCTGCAAACTTGACAATGGTGTTGGTGTCGAATGCAGGAACACAGTCGTGAGTGAAGAGGGAGTAGAGCATGGGGCTCAGTACATAGCCCTGTGGTGTGCCGGTGCTCAGGGTGATAGTGGAGGACAGGTGCGGGCCCAGTCTCACTGCCTGCGGTCGCTCCGTCAGGAAATTCAGGATCCAGTCGCATATCAATGAGCTGAGGCCTAGCTGGTGGAGTTTGGTGGTGAGCTTGGTGAGGATGACCGTATTGAATGCAGAGCTATAGTCTATGAAGAGCATTCTCACGTACGTGCCCTGTCTATCCAGGTGAGTCAGGACAGTGTGAAGAGCCAGATAGATGGCATCCTCTGTTGATCTATTTGCCCTTTATGCAAATTGATGAGAGTCCAGTGAAGCAGGGATGCTGGATTTGATTTGGGAGAGGACCAGCCTTTCAAAGCACTTCATTGGGATTGGAGTTAGGGCAACAGGATGTTAGTCGTTCAGGTTGGTGACTTTAGACTTTTTCGGCACCGGCACTATGGTAGCTGTCTTCAGGCACTTGGGGACCGTTGCCAGAGATAGAGACAGGTTAAAGATCCTGGCGAATACCTCATCCAGCTGTACAGCACAGTCCTTTAGTACCCTTCCCTGGACTCCATCCGGGCCTGCAAGCTTGCGTGGATTGATCCTACGCAGAGCGCACTGTACATCCTGTGTGCTCAGTGTTAAGACCTGTCCCTCCGCCATGGCCAGGGTTATTCCACTCCTGGTGGTTTTGCCAGTTTCAAAGCCGGCGAAGAATGTGTTTAGCTCCTTGGCCAGTGTGATATCACTGTTGGGGCAGCCGGGGCTGCTCTTGTAGTCAGTGATGTCCCTGCCACCCTGCCACATGCTTCTGGTGTCCACAGTATTGAAGTGGTCTTCCACTCTTTGCTTGTCGATGCCTTTGGGCTTTTTTATACCTTTGTTCAGGTTTGACCTGGCAGCACTTTATGCTGAAGTGTCACTGGATTTAAAGGCATTGTTGCGTGCCCTTAGCAGATTCTGAACCTTCTTGTTCATCCACGGTTTCTGGTTTGGGAACATCTTTATTTTTCTTGTCCACTGTGACAGACTCCACACAGCAGTTGATGTAGGAGAGCACAGTGGGTGTGTACTCCTCCAAGTCTACTTCTGTACCACTGGTTACCTGCAAACAGGTCCCAGTCAGTGCGATCAAAGGAGCAAAGCATCAAAATGAGCAGAGAAGTGGCAGATGGAATATAAGGCAGCAAAATGGAGTCGTGCATTTTGCTAGTAGGTATTAAACATAGACTATTTTTTAAATGGGGAGAGAATCCAGAAATCGGAGGAGCAATGGATGAGGGAGTGTTGATGCAGCATTCTCAAAAAGTTAATCTGCAAGTTGAGCCGGTAGTAAAGATAGCAAACTCATTGCCAGCATTTATTTCAAGGGGGCTTGGAAACAAAAACAGGGATGTATTATTGATGTTCTCTATGGCACTGTTAAGGCCGTATTTGCAATATTGAGAGCAATGTTGGCACCAGACGTGAGGAAGGATGTGGTGGCTCTGGGTAGGGTGAACAGGATGTTTACTAGAATGATCGCAGCAATGAGTACGTTAACCTATGATGAGCGTTTGTCGGCGCTGGGGCCTGGAGACCTCATTGAAACATACAGAATAATGAAAGGCTTGGATAGAGTGGATGTGGAGAGGATGTTTCCACGAGTGCGAGAGTCTAGAACTATTGGTCATTAAAGGACATTGTTTTATGAAGGAGATGAGGAGACATTTATTTACTCAGAGGGTGGTGAATCTGTGGAATTATTTTCCACTGAAGGCTGTGGAGGCCAAGTCAGTTGATATTTTTAACACAGACATAGATCGATTTTCAATTAGTACAGATGTCAGAGATTATGCGGAGATGGCAAGAGAATGGGGCTTAGAGGGAGAGATAAATCAGCCATGATTGAATGGCAGAGTATTCTCGATAGGCCGAATGGCCTATTGAACTCCTATAATTTTTTACCTAAGGGCAAAGAGGGGGAGAGGGGGCGGTGTGTGGGGCGAGGAAGGGGAGTGGTGTAGGAATGGGAGGAAGGGTAGAAAGAGGGCGGTGGAGTATGGGGAGAGATAAGGGGAGTGTGGGGAGAGTGAGTGGTAGGTGTGTGGGCAGAGAGGGGGACGTGTGTTGGGAGAGAGAATGGGAGTAGTGTGGGCAGAGAGGGGAGGAGTGTGGGGAGGGCGAATGGGAGGAGTGTGGGAGGGAGAATGGGTGGAGAGGTGAGTGTGTGGGGAGAAAGAAGGAGTGTGGGGAAGGAGTGTGGGGAAGGAGAGTGGGGAGAGAGGTTGCAGCGAGAGAGGGGAGGTGTGTGGGGAGAGATTGGAAGAGTGCGGCAAGACAGAGGGGAGTGTGGGGAGAGAGTGGGGAGGAATGTGGAGAGAGGAGAGGAGGTGGGTAGTTAGAGGGTCGGAAAAGGGAGGAGAGAGGGGGAGGAGTACGGGGAGGTTAGAATGGGGGAGGGGGAGAGAGAGAGTGAGGAGTGTTTGGATTGATACATTATGTGTTATTCTTTCAATCTAATGCCGCGGGTTATTTACTCATTTTAATCACTGCCTAATAAAATGAAAATAACAAATAATTATATCTGCACCCGCCAACGTTGGTAGAATAGCAAGATGCAGTGAGAGCTCTTCCAGATGAGATTAATTACTGATAATGTCACTGCTTATCCAGACCCATCTCTATCTACACTGACCTCACACACGGGTAATTTATTTGAATCATCCATTCCCAGGACATCCCACATAACAACCAGTTACCCAGTTCCGTTGCACACTGCTCAGATATATTTCACCAGTGACACCATTGACAACATTTCCCTCGTGCTGAGCCACTGTAGGTGATTGGACATGTTTGCAGGTTATCTATCCATGGATAACCATTGGACAGATCTGCTGAACTCATCGCGTTACACAGTGTGATTAAGCCGTTGGTCTTGAAGTGAATCTGTTCACCGCTCCCAGCACAAAGGTCCATGGAGAAGTGAGGAAAATATTACCACGCTAATTGTGCACTCAACCTCCAGTTATAGTCATAGAATCTTACAAGGTGGAAAATGTTACCGCTCAGTCTCATATTCAATCTTTCCCCCTCATCTTGAACCAATGTCTCCTGGTTCTTAATTCCCAACTCTGTGTGTCAACCTGACCTATTACTCTCAGGATTTTGGTCACCTCAAATATCATCCCTCATCCTCCTGGGCACCAATGGATAAAGTGCTATCCAGCTGAATCTCTCCCTCTAGATCACGACCTCCAGTCCTGGCCCATCCTCATAAATCTTCATTATGCCCCTTCCATTTTCCAAAGTGCCGAAAACTGAACACAATACTCTAAATGCAGCCTCACCAACATCTGATACGACAGCCACATGACCTCACAACTTCTTTGTTCAATGCTCTGACCGATGAAGGCTGATACCAAATGCCTTTTTGACCTCCCCGTCTACCTGTGGTGCTACATTCAACGCACAATGTGCCGTCATCCTAGATTCCGAAGATAGTCATAAAATGCGGCAGTAACTCAGCGGGACAGGCACTTACCATTGTTTCCAGCATAGCGGCCCCGTTAAAACCCGCCTGCACCGCCATTCAATATGATCATGGCTGATCATCCAACTCAGTATCCTGTACCTGCCTTCTCTCCATACCCCCTGATCCCTTTAGCCACAAGGGTCACATCTAACTCCCTCTTAAATATAGCCAATGAACTGGCCTCAACTACCTTCTGTGGCAGAGAATTCCAGTGATGTGGAAAATGTTTTTCTCCTTATCCTTATACTGTGACCCCTTGTTCTGGACTTCCCCAACATCAGGAACAATCTTCCTGAATCTCGCCTGTCCAACCCCTTAAGAATTTTGTAAGTTTCTATAAGATCCCCCCTCCATCTTCTAAATTCTAGCGAGTACAAGCCGAGTCTATCCAGTCTTTCTTCATATGAAAGTCCGGACATCCCAGGAATCAGTCTGGTGAACCTTCTCTTTTTTTTTCCTTTTTTTAAAAATCTTTTTATTAGAGGCAGGTACATATCATATTAAAAACATTTCATGTATATCATTCCTACATTACTAATATTATCGATTGATATTAACTCTGCTTCTACTATTTTTTTTATATAGATAGAAAATAAAAAAGAGAAATAAAAATAAGGAAAAAGCATGATAAAGAAGAATGGAATAATTTACTAAAAATACAACATTGGAGATAATTTCGTAAATTATAAAGAATAACTTTTCATCTAATCCTTAATTCGAGTTTCAGTCAGGTTCCCGTGCCGAACCAGTCTGCCCCTTCAAGTAGTCAATGAATGGAGACCATATTATATAACCATATAACAATTACAGCACGGAAACAGGCCATCTCGACCCTTCTAGTCCGTGCCGAACACGTATTCTCTCCTAGTCCCATATACATGCGCTCAGACCATAACCCTCCATTCCTTTCCCGTCCATATAACTATCCAATTTATTTTTAAATGATAAAAACGAACCTGCCTCCACCACCTTCACTGGAAGCTCATTCCACACAGCCACCACTCTCTGAGTAAAGAAGTTCCCCCTCATGTTACCCCTAAACTTCTGTCCCTTAATTCTCGAGTCATGTCCCCTTGTTTGAATCTGATTCTGATAAAAAGTTATTGTTTGTCCATTAAGACAAGTCTGATTCTTTCCAAATGTAAGGTCTCTGACACTTCCACAATCCACATCTTAATTATGGGGATTATAGGACCTTTCCAAATTTTTAATATTATTATTTTCCCAGTTATTATACTATAATCGATAAAGTTTCTTTGGGTTGTAAGTGTTAGGCTTTGTTCTGATATTCCTAGTATTATTAGTTTTAAATCGGGATCCAATTGAGGGTTGACAATTATAGATATTATTCTAAAAATGTTTGTCCAGAAGTTTTTGATTTTTATACAATTTGCAAATGTGTGAGTTAGGTTAGCCTCTAAATGTCGACATTTATCACAGATATGTGGGAAGATTCTATTTAGTTTTGTTTTGGAGTTATGTAATCTATATAGTACTTTAAATTGTATTAAAGAGGGTCTGGCATTTAATGAACATTGATGTATATGTTGTAAACTTTCAGCCCAAATATCTTTCATTATTGGTTGGCTTTGTCCATTTTCCCATGTTTGTCTATATAAATCCGTCGGTGGTATCTCACTATCTAATAGGATATTATAAATATATGAGATATTAATTTATCTGTATTAGGATGTTTATTCAAACAATCATCCAGAATTTCTGGATCTCTAGTTCTAAGGTTTTGTGTATTTGATTTAACATAATCTCCAAGTTGTAAATATCTAAAAAAATCATTTGAGTGGAGTCCGTAAGTCTGTTGTAGCTCCTGAAATGAAAGAAAGATGCGTTTCTTATAAAGTTGTCCCATCCATTTAATTCCACAATGTTTCCATTGTATCCAACATAAAAGGTGTAAATGAGGGGTTGTTTACGATGGGGAGAGAGAGTGATAAATTATCCAATTTTAATGTATTTTTTAATTGTTTCTAAATTTGCATACCACTGTATATTATAGGCCCCCTGTAAGTTTTTTAATTCAATTTTGAGGTAGCAAACAGAATCAAACCAATTTCAAAAGGTGAACAATCTTACTTTTCCATCTTTAACCAATCTGGTTGTTGGTCCATTTCTTCCAGCCAAATGTTCATATTTTTAATATTAACTGCCCAGAAATAAAGCAAAAAATTCGGTAAAGCTAAACCTCCATTTAACTTTGATTTGCATAAATGTTTTTTGCTTATTCTATGATTCTTATAATCCCAGATAAAATCAGTGACGATGGAGTCCACCTTTAAAAAAAAAAAAAATTGGGAGATATATCGGGATTGATTGAAAGAGGTATAATAATTGCGGTTTTTATGGCATCAATTCTACCAAACATTGAAATAGGGAGTGTTTTCCAATACTGAATATTCTTGTGTAATTTATTCAGTAAAGGGGGGAAATTTAATTTAAATAATGAAGCATATGACATAATTTCCTAGATATTTAAATTTTTCATTAACTATTTTAAACGGGGATTGTTGTATTATATGTGGATTGAGTTCAGATTCAGATTCAACTTTAATTGTCATTGTACAGTACAGAGACAACGAAATGCAGTTAGCATCTCCCTGGAAGAGCGACATGGAATATTTTTCAATAAATAAAACTATTTACATGCATACAGTCATTGCGTTTTTCCTGTGGGAGGAGTGTCCGGGGGGGGGGGATGATTGGCAGTCACCGAGGTACAGTGTTGAGTAGTGTGACAGCCGCAGGGAAGAAGCTGTTCCTGGACCTGCTGCTCTGGCAACGGAGAGACCTGTAGCGCCTCTCGGATGGTAAGAGGGTAAACAGTCCATGGTTGGGGTGAGAGCAGTCCTTGGCGATGCTGAGCGCCCTCCGCAGACAACGCTTGCTTTGGACAGACTCAATGGAGGGGAGCGAGGAACCGGTGATGTGTTGGGCAATTTTCACCACCCTCTGCAGTGCTTTCCGGTCGGAGACAGAGCAGTTGCCATACCATACTGTGATACAGTTGGTAAGGATGCTCTCGATGGTGCAGCGGTAGAAGTTCACCAGGATCTGAGGAGACAGATGGACCTTCTTCAGTCTCCTCAGGAAGAAGAGACGCTGGTGAGCTTTCTTGACCAGAGTTGAGGTATTGTGGGTCCAAGAGAGGTCATCGGAGATGTTGACCCCAGGAACCTGAAGTTGGAGACACGTTCCACCTACGTCCCATTAATGTTGATGGGGGGGAGGGGTGCGTGCCGCCCCTAGACTTCCTGAAATCTACAATGAGCTCCTTGGTCTTCTTGGAGTTAAGGGCCAGGTTGTTGTCAGCGCACCATGCTGCTAGGAGCTGGACCTCCTCCCTATAGGCTGACTCATCGTTGTTGCTGATGAGGCCAATCACCGTTGTATCATCTGCATACTTGATGATGGTGTTAGTACCATGTACAGGTGTGCAGTCGTAGGTGAAGAGGGAGTAGAGGAGGGGGCTCAGCACACAGCCCTGTGGAAAGGTCTGAATGACAAATAAAGGATTCAATTCAGGGTGAGGGTTGAAGAGGTGTGCTTGTCTAACCTAACAGACTGGGGTCTGTTGGTTAGAAAGTCCAGAATCCAGTTGCAGAGGGAGGGGTCGATGCCCAGGTCACCGAGTTTGGTGATCAGTTTAGAGTGTATAATGGTGTTGAATGCTGAACTGTAATCGATGAACAGCATTCTTACGTAAGTGTCTCTGTTATCGTTGTGGGAGAGGGCGGAGTGAAGTGCCGTTGAGCTGGCATCCTCCATACTCCTGTTCTTGCGGTAGACAAACTGATAGGGGTCCAGTGTGGGGGGTAGGCAGCTTTTGAGGTGTGCCAGGACCAGCCTCTCGAAGCACTTGGTTATGATGGGGGTAAGTGCAACTGTGCGGAAGTCGTTGAGGCTTGCCGCAGTGGAGTGTTTTGGCACTGGCACGATGGAGGTGGTTTTAAGGCACGTGGGGACAACTGCTTGGGCAAGTGACAGGTTGAAGATGTCAGTCCAGACGTCTGTCAGCTGCGCAGCACGGGCCCATAGGACGCGCCCGGGGATGTCGTCAGGGCCAGCAGCCTTACGTGCATTTGTCCTACTCAGTGCCACGTACACGTCGTAGGGGGTGAGTGTGAGGGGTTGGTGATCAGCAGGGAGCACAGCCTTGATAGCTGTCTCTAGATTGTCCCTGTCGAAGCGGCCATAGAAGTGGTTAAGCTCCTCAAGGAAGGAGGCGTTGCTGGATGTGGTGGTGGTGTTGGTGGGTCTATAGTCCGTGATGGCCTGGATGCCTTGCCACATGCGTCGGGGGTCGGAGTTGTTGTTGAAGTGCTCCTAAATACTAGGGTTATGGCAGTGCTTGGCCTTCTTGATGTCACTATTGATCGTGGAGTTTATAAAGTCCAGAATAGAGGATGTGTACGAATCAATGACCGTGTGGGAATCAAGGGTGGCCTGGGCTGCAAACGCCTTCCAGTCAATGTTTCCAAAACACTGCTGAAGTGTGAAGTCCGCTTCCTCTGACCAGACTTTAACTGTCCTCACAGTGGGTTTAACCCGTCTGATGAGTGGGGAGTACTTAGGGAGCAGGAACAATGAGAGGTGATCAGACTGACCAAGGTGGGGGTGGGGGAGGGGGACGGCTTTGTAAGCTTCACTCATGTTAGTGTAGACTTTGTCCAGTGTCTTGTCTACTCTAGTGGCGAAGGAGACATGTTGGAGGAATTTGGGGAGTACAGTCTTCAGGTTGGAGTGATTGAAGTCACCCGCAACAATGAAGGCTGCCTCGGGGTTGTGCGTCTGTTGTTTGCTAATGGCAGTATGCAGCTCTTTCATAGCAAGCTTGGCATTAGCATCAGGAGGGATATAGGCTGCAGTCACAACAGTGGAGGTAAACTCTCTGGGCAGATAGAACGGTCTGCATCTAACCAAGAGGAACTCAAGGTTAGCTGAGCAGTGACTCTCGATGATGGTGGAGTCCATGCACCATGCTTTATTTACATAAATGCACAGACCCCCACCTCTGGTCTTACCGGAGTCTGTTGTCCTGGCCATTATTGGCATGATTTCGCTTTTATTCCAACAAACCAAATTGAGTTATTAGATTTATTAAGTGTGGGATACTAATTTCTGGTTTTGTAATGTAAATTAATACATCAACTGCATATAAAGACATTTTATTCACAGTGTCTTTCGCATTATACCCGTATATTTCTGGATGGGCCCTAACACTTTCAGCAAGTGACTCAATAGAGAGTGCAAATAATGACAGAGATAACGGGCATCCTTTCTACAACCTCTATATTAAATTTGGGTGATAACATTTGATTGGGTAATATTCTAGCTGTTGGGTTAGTGTATAAAAGTTTTACCCATGTGCAGAACTTCTCACCCAGTTGAAAATTTTCCATCATCGAAAATAGATGGGGCCATTCAACCTGATCAAATGCTTTCTCAGCATCTAGTGAAATTATTGCTAGGTCTACGTTAGTGATTCGCTTTGAGTATATTATATTAAATAATCATCTCAAATTATAAGATGAGTAACGTTTCGGGATAAAGAATGTTTGGTCAGGGTGTATTAATTTATTAATCACTGTACTTAATCTTTGTGCTAGGATTTTAGTTAATACTAGACTAAGTGGGACCCGTTGGGTCCCGACATCACACGGGAGGGCTGGGCACCCAACACAATATTCCACCTCTCCACCAATTCCAATTTTGCTGACCAGTGGGGGGGGGGGGGGGGGCTTTCTGTTGCATTAGTATGAGTGTTGGGGGCCGAAGGTACTGATTTCCAGAGGGCTAGTATGGAATTTGTGGGCCAAATGGATTTTTGGGCTGGCAGCACAGTCACTGAGGGCTGGCAGCTCAGTCACTGAGGCCTGGCAGTACAATCACTCGGACCTGGCAGGCTGGCGGCTGAGAAACTGCCAGAAATTCTGCCCAAAACAGGTGACAGACTGTAAGAGAGAGAAGGGGGAAGAGGGTGGACTGAATGGATTATTGGGCTGGCAGTTCAGTCACTTACAGCTGGTGGGCTGGCAGTTCACTAACTCACGGCTCGTGGGCTGGCAGTGAAGTCACTCACGCCTTGTACGCTGGCAGTTCATTCATTCACCCCACCTACCTTCACCCCCCCCCCCCCCACTCTGCTCCTTGCCATTCCCCTTCCACCCACACATTCAGTGCATCTCCAAACAACCTCCCCCCATGCACTCTTAGTGGCTCTCCCACAAAGCAGCCATTCCTGCCTATTAGGTTCTATTGTGATGAAGAACACACAGCATTAAAAGTTTAAAATGTGAATGACTCTTAAAATTTAAGAACAATTTAAATTTTAGAGATGAGATTTATTAAGTTTTTACTTGTTGTGTCTTGTTGTGTTCTGCTGCTCACTGCCTCTTGATGAGTATTTCCTGTTGATAAAAAGAGACAATTTTAATATAGAGAAAGTCAGCGGTCAAATTTGAAGAAGAAAAATCTGAGAATATCTCAGAAGTCATCATTCAACGAAGCACACTCACACACATTCTCATACACATATTCACAACCAGACTCATTCACGCACACACAAACTCAATGACACACATTCACACAAAGACCCACACACACACAGACTCATACACACAGACTCATACACACACGGACTCACTCACACACACGCACACAGACTCAATCTCACACAGACTCAATCTCACACACAGACTCATCCCCCACCTCAAGACACTGCCCTATGGGTGGTAAATGTCATGCAGCCAGGGGCAGCTTCAGGCGGGGGTTGTCGTGAACTGATGAGAAGGGGGGGTGTCCTCATGCAGGGGATGTGGACGGCTTCAGTAGGGCGTGTATCCTTTAGCATGGCGGAGGGCAGCATCTTGAGGTGGGGGATGTCAGCGGAGGAGAGGGGGCAGTGAGCGATTTACTCATCACCTGTGGACTCACTCACTGCCTTGGGATTAACTCATGGTGTTTGGACTGACTCTCACAGCTTGTGGACTGACTGATGCCCGACTTCTGGAGTCACGTCCGACTTTTGTAAACTGAAAACGGTAACATCTACATTGAGGAACAGCTTCTTCCTGACAGCCATCACGCAATTAAACATAATAAATAAGCTCTGAACTATGAAATACTATATTATTTCACACACACACACATATATATTCACATGCACTCACACACATATGCACACACTCATATTCACACACACACATATAATCACGCACACACTCACATATTCACTCACACACATATTCAGACACACATGTACACACACACATATTCACACACACATACATATAGACACACGCACATATTCACACACACACACACATATTCACACACACACATATTCACTCACACACATATACACACACGTACATATTCACTCACACATATTCAGACACACACATGTACACACACACATATTCACACACACACACATATACGCACACATATATATTCACACACACACACACACACACACATATAGGGAGGTTTCACGGCAGTCGGGTCACAACCCATGACCCGTACTGTTGCTATGCTACACCAAATGGATTACACGCGATGTACTGCAGGTAGGCACTTACCATTGTTTCCAACTCCATCTTCCAGGGAGATGCTAAATGCATTTCGTTGTCTCTGTACTGTACACTGACAACGACAATTAAAGTTGAATCTGAATCTGAATCTGAACGTAGCGGGTCCGTTTAAGAATAACGGGTAGGCCATTTAGAACAGAGATGAGGAAATACTTTTCACACAGAGAGAAAACACACGGACGTCATGTTGCAATTGTACAAACATTGGGTTGGACCACACTGAAGGGTACTATGTGCAGGTCTGGTTGTCACACCTCAGGAAGGATGTGGTGGCAGTAAGAGAGCATGTTGTCTGGAATGGAGAGCTGTAGTTACGGGGAGAGATGGGTTAAGTTGTGTTTATGCTCACCAGAATGTAGGAGGCTTGGGTGATTTACATCAGTTGAGAACATTAAGAGGGCTATGGATAGGATGGAAAGTTGATCTTTTTCCCATGGTAGGGAAGTCTAGAACGAGAGGACATTTGTTTCAGGTCAGCGGGAGAAATTTAAAGGAGGACAGAGGGATAAGATTTTCACACAGAGGGCATTGGGTATCTGGAGCAAGCAGCCAGAGGAAGAAGTGGAGGCAGATAAAATTATAATGTTTAAGAAGCTTTTGGATGTGTACTTCGAAAGGACATGTTTAGATGCCAAGTTACAAGCAATAACTGTCTTTTTAATTAACAGCAATGTGAGAGTTGAAACTTTATATCCATATCAGTGATAAATTCTCAACATTCATCAGACAGCAGGTTGACACATTGGAGTTTGTAAAGTGAGCTAGTTCACCCACTGTGGTCCGGAGTTGGTATGAGTTCCAGTTCTACAGTTGTGTACACGCTTGGCTCTGTCCATTACGCTGTCATTTTCAGAGAGCGGTCGATGTTTCTGATCATGTTCTCCAGAGCATACAGGGCAAGAATACATTTTATCATTGTGATATGATCACCATCCCATTGATTGGAAACCACAAACATGCATTGCTTATCCATTCCAGTAGATGCTGACAACTGCTCAAACTGAGGGGAAGAAAGGAGAGAAACAAGTATTACTGAATGAGTTCTACTTCAGGTTTGACAAGCAGAAATGTAACCCTCGTACCCCCTACCCCTCCCCCTCCCCAACAAACACAGCCAGACCCCAGTCTGCAAAGACTGGGCCCTTCTACACCCACTCCTCCCCATTCACCACTTCACACCTACTTAAAGCAAGACTCCAGTCTGAAGAGACTGGACCCTTTCCCACCCCAACCAACACTTCACACCCATTCACAGCCTGACCTCAGTCTGCAAAGACAGGGCCCTTCTGCACCCACTCCTCCCCATTCACAACTTCTCACCTACTTAATGCAAGGCTCATGTCTGAAGAGACTGGACCCTTTCCCACCCACCCCCCTCCAATAACCACTTCACACCCAGTTACCCACACCCTCCGTGCTGAACGTTTGAATATGTGTGTGTTTATGATTGTGTTTATAGTTTGTTTGGTTGTTTGTTTGTTTGTCTTTTTGCACAAAGTCCGCGAGCAATGCCACTCTTCATTTCACTGCACATCTCGTATGTGTAAACTTGACTTGACTTGAACAACATCACTTCTCCATCATCAACAATAAAAATAG
Organism: Amblyraja radiata; assembly: GCF_010909765.2. NCBI lineage: Eukaryota > Metazoa > Chordata > Chondrichthyes > Rajiformes > Rajidae > Amblyraja > Amblyraja radiata. Next base: position 4,994,670 of record NC_045995.1, read on the forward strand.
AGGAGGTGGAGAAGCTTGTCGGAAAACAGAAATGCCGGAAATCTCCAGGATCAGACAATGTTTCCCCCTCTACTCTCAAGCTCTGTGCCGTACAACTGGCACCGGTCTACACAGACATTTTTAACCAGTCCCTGCAAACCTGTGCTGTCCCTGCCTGCTTGAAAGTCTCCACCATTGTCCCTGTACCCCAAAAGGCCAGGATGACTACAGACCTGTCTTAATGACTAGAGACCTGTCGCACTGACCTCTGTAGTATTGAAGACCCTTGAAAGGCTTGTGCTGGCCAAGCTGAAAAAATCTCACAAACCCCTGCTGGACCCTCTACAGTTTGCATATCGGGCCAATAGATTTGTGGATGACGCAGTCAACCTGGGCCTGCACTTCATCTTCCAACACCTAGACCGCCAGGGTCTATGCGAGGATTTTGTTTGTTGATTTTAGCTCTGCGTTCAACACTATTGTGCCAGAGCTACTACTCTCCAAACTTTCCGAGTTGACTGTGCCTGAACCCCTCTGTCGGTGGATCACCAGCTTCCTGACACACAGGGAGCAGCATGTGAGGCTGGGAAAGCACATCTCGGACCCGCAAACCCTCAGCAAAGGAGCACCGCAAGGCTGAGTGCTCTCCCCTCTCCTCTAGTCTCTCCACAGCAATGACTGCACCTCCACTGACTCCTCTGACAAGCTTCTCAAGTTTGCAGATGACACAACCCTGATTGGACTGATCCAGAATGGGGAGGAATCTGCCTACTGACAGGAAGTGACACAGCTGGCATCCTGGTGCCATCGCAACAACCTGGAGCTGAATGCTCTTAAGACAGTGGAATTGATTGTAGATATTAGGAGAACTCCCCCTCTCCTCACTCCACTCACCATCAACAACATCACAGTCACATCTGTGGAGTCTTTTAAGTTCCTGGGAACCATCATCTCCAAGGACCTAAAGTGGGGGGCTACCATCGACTCCACAGTCAAAAAGGCACAACAGAGGATGTACTGCCTACGACAGCTGAGGAAGCACAATCTGCCACAGGCAATGATGGTCTAATTCTACACGGCCATAGTAGAGTCTGTCCTAACCTTCTCCATCATGGTCTGGTTTGGTTCAGCCACCAAGCACGACACCTGGAGGCTGCAGCGAATAGTACGATCAGCTGAGAAGGTTATTGGCTGCAACCTTTCCTCCATTGACGAACTGTACACTGCAAGGGCCAGGAAGTGAGCGGGCAAGATCATCTCTGACCACTCCCACCCTGGCCACAAACTCTTTGAATCACTTCCCTCCGGACTGTCAAAACTGCCACAGCCAGACATAAAAACAGCTTTTTTCCACGAGTAGTAGCTCTACCCAATAACCAAAAATCTGTAGCCTCCTTTTGCTCTGGTATTTTGTTTGGTTCTCATGTTTGATCAATGGTGTTTTATTATTAATGTTTAATGTTTTATGTGTCATTCGTAACTGTCACTGCATGTCATGTTGTCACTTGTGGGCGGAGCACCACGGCAAATTATTTGTATGTGAATTCTTGGCCAATAATCTTATTCATTCATTCATTCATTAACATATTCAATCCCTTAACTATATTCATGTGAAGATGAATCTTGGGTCCAACTCCATAGCTCGCTAAAAGTGATAACACTAGCAAATAGATTGGTAAAGAAGGTGTACATTATGCTTTCTGACATCTGTTGGGGCATTGAGTATAAGTAAAGAAGTCAAGTGAGTGAGCAACTCCATCAGACTCCAATAATGGTGGGTGCCAGGGATAGTTGTGGAGGAAGATACCTGGTTGTGTTTAAGAGGCTTTTAGATAGGGACATGGATATGCAAGGAATGGAGTGGTATTGGTCACAAGCAGCAGAGGAGATTGGTCCATCAGTACAGACACTGTGGGCAGAAGGACCTGTTCCTGTCCTGTACTCTTCTATCTTTTATGGCAAGATTAGGGATGACAAAGGATACTGAGGGTTTGATCCAGAAGAAAGCAGGAGGCAAATGGCAGTTAAAGGCAAGTGAAATCAACTGACTGAGTCTCTTGGCAACTCCCTCGTCCCTCGAGGAGGATGAGAGATGTAACAGAGAACTTCAGCAATTTAGATGGACACAAAGAGGGCATGAATTAAGGAGATAAAGTTATCAAGAGCAAAAGAGTAGCCAAGGAAAGTGTGGGTCCACTGGGAGTTAAAGGTTCTATGTTTACTGCCAGGCTATGTGGCAGGATGCTAAATAATTTCAGAATGACAGGCAGTGACTAGTAGGGTGCCGCAAGGCTCGGTGCTGGGACTCCAGTTGTTTACAATATATACTAAAGATGTATATGAGGGAATTAAATGTAACATCTCTAAGTTTGCAGATGGCACAAAGCTGGGTGTCAGTGTGAGCTGCGAGCAGGTTGCTATGGGGCTGCAGGGTGACATGGATAGGTTGTGTGAGGGGGAAACTTTAACTTTTCTATGTGGGGGAAGGGGGGCAGGGTAAGGGGGAAACCGTTTCCCAGTCTCTTCCTGGCGGCGACCCGACTATTTCTCCGAGTCGCGTCCTCGCCCCCCACCTCGCGGCCTACCAGCTGGATCGGAGCGGCCTTTCATGCCGGGGACCGGGAACCGGACCAGGGCTGCTACAGTGGCGGCGCAGCGCTGGAGTCACCGCGGAGCGGGCGATGCCCACCCGGGTCGCCGTTTGGAACTCCGGAGCATTGGGCCGCTGCTCCAACATCATGGAGCTCTGGTGCGGAGAGCTTCCAACGCGGGCGGCGCTGACCGTCATCACGGAGTCCTGGGGCGCATTGCAGAGGGCCGCCAGCAGCATTCTCCACCCGGCGCGGCTTGCGGACTTTGGAAGCCGCCAACTCCGGTAGGAGGGGGCCGACTCTGGTCTCCACGCCGCTGAGGACGTCCCGCAGCCCCGACGTCAGACTAGTATCACCCCGGCGAGCGGTCCTGGACATCGGGCCGCCCGTAGCTGCAACTTCGGAGGGCTTGGGGAGGCCCTAACAATGAGGAACAATGGAGGAAGAGACTGACTTTGGTGCCTTCCCACCCAGTGGGAAACTTTGATTCTGCTGTGTGGGGATGTTTTATGTTAAATTCTATAGTGTGTGTTCTTTATACCCTTTCAGGCTTAAACCCTCCCTTTACCACCTCCAGTTTAAATTCCAGTTGGAATATTTTGGACCCAAGAACCAAGAACCAAGAAGCATGACAGACGCAGTGTAATGTGAATTAAAGCGAGGTTTTCCACTTTACTGGCAAGAACAGGAAGGCAGATTATTAGATAAGTGGTGTCAGATTAGAAGGGGATATGCAACGAGACCTGTGTGTGCTTGTACATCAGTCACTGAAAGTAAGCATGCGAGAGGATTTGTGAGAATCCAAAGGGTTTCTACAGCTATATTAATAGCAAAAGGATAACGAGGGATAAAATTGGTCCATTAGAGAGTCAGAGTGGACAGCTATCTGCAGAGCCAAAAGAGATGGGGGAGATATTGAACAATTTATTTTCTTCGGTATTCATCAAGGAGAACGATATTGCATTATGTGAGGTAAGGGAAACAAGTAGAGTAGCTATGGAAACTATAAGATTCAAAGAAGAGGAAGTTCGGACACTTTTGAAAAATATAAAAGAGGATAAGTCTCCAGGCCCTGACAGGATATTCCATAGGACATTGAGGACAGTTAGTGTAGGAATAGCAGGGGCTATGACAGAAATATTTCATATATCATTAGAAACGGGAATGGTGCCGGTGGATTGGCATACTGCGCATGTTGTTCCATTGTTTAAAAAGGGTTCTAAGAGTAAACCTAGCAATTATAGACCTGTTAGTTTGACTTCAGTGGTGGGCAAATTAATGGAAAGGATACTTCGAGATAATATATACAAGCATCTGGATAAACAGGGTCTGATTAGGAACAGTCAACATGGATTTGTGCCTGAAAGGTCATGTTTGACTAATCGTCTTGAATTTATTGAAGAGGTTACCAGGGAAATTGATGAGGGTAAAGCGGTGGATGTTGTCTATATGGACGTGAGTAAGGCCTTTGACAAGGTTCCACATGGAAGGTTGGTTAAGATGGTTCAATCGTTGGGTATTAATGGTGGAGTAGCAAGATGGATTCAACAGTTGCTGAATGGGAGAAGCCAGAGAGTAATGGTGGATGGCTGTTTGACAGATTGGAGGCTGGTGATTAGTGGGGTGCCTCAGGGCTCTGTGTTGGGTCCACTGTTGTTTGTCATATACATCAATGATCTGCATGATGGTATGGTAAATTGGATTAGTAAGTATGCATATGATACTAAAATAGGTGGTGTTGTGGATAATGAAGTAGATTTACAACGTCTACAGAGAGATTTAGGTCATTTGGAAGAGTGGGCTGAAAGATGGCAGATGGAGTTTAATGCTGATAAGTGTGAGGTGCTATATCTTGGCAGGCCAAATCAAAATAGGACATACATGGTAAATGGTAGCAAATTGAGGAATGCAGTTGAACAGAGGGATCTAGGAATAACTGTGCATAGTTCCCTGAAGGTGGAATCTCATGTAGATAGGGTGGTAAAGAAAGTTTTTGTTGTGCTGGCTTTTATAAATCAGAGCATTGAGTACAGAAGTTGGGATGTAATGTAAAAATTGTACAAGGCATTGGTGAGGCCAATTCTGGAGTATGGTGTACAATTTTGGTCGCCATATTATAGGAAAGCTGTCAACAAAATTGTAGAGAGTACAGAGGAGATTTAGTAGAATGTTGCCTGGGTTTCAGCAACTAAGTAACAGAAAAAGGTTGAACAAGTTAGACCTTTATTCTTTGGAGCGCAGATGGTCAAGGGGGGACGATAGAGGTCTTTAAAATTATGAGAGGGATGGACAGAGTTGACGTGGATACGCATTTTCCAATGAGAGTAGGGAAGATTCAAACGAGGACATGATTTGAGAATTAAGGTACAGTTTAGGGGTAACATGAGGGTGAATTAAGTTTAGGGGCAACATGAGGGGGAACTTCTTTACTCAGAGAGTGGTAGCTGTGAGGAATGAGCTTCCAGTCGAAGTGGTGGAGGCAGGTTCGATTTTATCATTTAAAAATAAATTGGTTAGGTTTTTGGACGGGAAAGGAATGGAGGGTTATGGTCTGAGTGCAGGTAGATGGGACTAGGTGCGAGTAAGTGTTCGGCATGGACTGGAAGGGCCGAGATGGCCTGTTTCCGTGCTGTAATTGTTGTATGGTTATATGATTTGAGTTTAGGAGCAAGGAGGTCCCACTGCAGTTGTACAGGGCCCTGGTGAGACCACACCTGGAATACTGTTTGCAATTTTCGTCTCCTAATTTGAAGAATATATTATTGCTATTGAGGGAGTGCAGCGTAGGTTCACTGGGTTAATTCCCAGGATGGCGGGACTGACATATGATGAAAGAATGGATCGACTGGGCTTGTATTAGCTGGAATTTAGAAGTTTGCGAGGGAATCTTACAGAAAGATACAAAATTCTTAGAGGATTGGGCATGCTAGATGCAGGAAAAATGTTCCCGATGTTGGGGGAGTCCAGAACCAGGGGCCACAGTTTAAGAATAAGGGGTCGGCTATTTAGAACAGAGATGAGGAAATACTTTTCACACAGAGAGTTGTGAGCCTGTGGAATTCTCTGCCACAGAAGGCAATGGCCATTTCACTGGATATTTTCAAGAGAGAGTTAGATTTAGCTCTTAGGGCTAAGGGAATGAAGGAATATGGCGGGATAAGCTGGAACGGGGTACTGATTTTGGATGATCAGCCATGATCATATTGAATTGCAGTGCTGGCTCGAAGGGCTGAATGGCCAATCCCTGCACCTATTTTCTGCGTTTCTATGTTAAATGAATCTTTCATATTCACCAAGAAGATGATGTCACTGACAGTGAGGTCAGGGAGAGGTAGACACAAAATGCTGGAGTAACTCAGCGGGACAGACTCAGATACTTTGATAGTGTGGACCAGGTCAGTATTAAGAAGGTGCAGCTGTTGATGTCTTGGAACACATAATGGTGGATAATTCCCCAGGGCCAGATGAGATTAATCGCAGGTTGCTGTGGAATTAGATGGCTGAGGCCGTGGCTGAGATTTAGCAACGTTGTTAGTTGCAGGTGACATACCGGGAAACTGGCGAACTTGTTAGTCAAATAGAGCAGCAGAGATAAGACAGGTAACTATACACCATGAGACTTACATAAGATTCTTACATACACCATGAGTCTTACATGAGTAGTAGGGAAATGATTGGAGATAATTCTACACAACAGGATTTGTTTGGATTTGAAACTGATCAGGGATAGTCAGCTTGAGTGTAAGTGGGGGGAAATCTGTCTCACTAATTTGACTGAGATTTTCGATGAAGCAAGTAAGAAGGTTGATCAAGGCTGAGTGGTAGACATCATATAACCATATAACAATTACAGCATGGAAACAGGCCATCTCGGCCCTACTAGTCCGTGCTGAACAATTATTTTCCCTTAGTCCCACCTGCCTGCACTCATACCATGACCCTCCATTCCCTTCTCATCCATATGCCTATCCAATTTATTTCTAAATGATACCATCGAACCTGCCTCCACCACTTCCACTGGAAGCTCATTCCACACAGCTACCACTCTCTGAGTAAAGAAGTTCCCCCTCATGTTACCCCTAAACTTCTGTCCCTTAATTCTGAAGTCATGTCCTCTTGTTTGAATCTTCCCTATTCTCAAAGGGAAAAGCTTGTCCACATCAACTCTGTCTATCCCTCTCATCATTTTAAAGACCTCTATCGAGTCCCCCCTTAACCTTCTGCGCTCCAGAGAATAAAGACCTAACTTATTCAACCTTTCTCTGTAACTTAGTTGTTGAAACCCAGGCAACATTCTAGTAAATCTCCTCTGTACTCTCTCTATTTTGTTGACATCATTCCTATAATTGGGCGACCAAAATTGTACACCATACTCCAGATTTGGTCTCACCAATGCCTTGTACAATTTTAACATTACATCCCAGCTTCTATACTCAATGCTCTGATTTATAAAGGCTAGCATACCAAAAGCTTTCTTTACCACCCTATCTATATGAGATTCCACCTTCAAGGAACTATGCACGGTTATTCCCAGATCCCTCTGTTCCACTGTATTCTTCAATTCCCTACCATTTACCATGTACGTCCTTTTTTTGATTTGTCCTGCCGAGGTGTAGCACCTCACATTTATCAGCATTAAACTCCATCTGCCATCTTTCAGCCCATTCTTCCAAATGGCCTAAATCACTCTGTAGACTTTGGAAATCCTCTTCATTATCCACAACACCCCCTATCTTGGTATCATCTGCATACTTACTAATCCAATTTACCACACCTTCGTCCAGATCATTGATGTACATGACAAACAACAAAGGACCCAACACAGATCCCTGAGGCACCCCACTAGTCACCAGCCTCCAACCTGATAAACAGCCATCCACCATTACCCTCTGGCGTCTCCCATTCAGCCACTGTTGAATCCATCTTGCTACTCCTGCATTTATACCCAACAGTTGAACCTTCTTAACCAACCTTCCATGAGGAACCTTGTCAAAGGCCTTACTAAAGTCCATATAGACAACATCCACTGCTTTACCCTCATCAATTTCCCTAGTAACCTCTTCAAAAAATTCAAGAAGATTAGTCAAACATGACCTTCCAGGCATAAATCCATGTTGACTGTTCCTAATCAGCCCCTGTTTATCCAGATGCTTATATATATTATCTCTAAGTATCTTTTCCATTAATTTGCCCACCACTGGAGTCAAACTAACAGGTCTATAATTGCTAGGTTTACTCTTAGAACCCTTTTTAAACAATGGAACAACATGCGCAGTACGCCAATCCTCGGGGACTATTCCCGTTTCTAATGACATTTGAAATATTTCTGTCACAGCCCCGGCTATTTCTACACTAACTTCCCTCAATGTCCTAGGGAATATCCTGTCAGGACCTGGAGACTTATCCACTTTTATATTTTTCAAAAGTGTCAGTACTTCTTTTACTTTGAAACTCATAGTATCCATAGCTACTCTACTAGTTTCCCTTACCTCACATAATTCAATAGCCTTCTCCTTGGTGAATACCGAAGAAAAGAAATTGTTCAATATCTCTCCCATCTCTTTTGGCTCTGCAGATAGCTGTCCGCTCTGTCTGTCCAATGGACCAATTATATCCCTCGTTATCCTTTTGCTATTCATATAGCTGTAGAAACGCTTTGGATTTACTTTCACCTTACTTGCCAAAGCAACCTCATATCTTCTTTTAGCTTTTCTAATTTCTTTCTTAAGATTCTTTTTACATTCCTTATACTCCTCAGGCACCTCATTTACTTCATGCTGCCTATAATTATTGTAGATCTCCCTCTTTTTCCGAACAAGATGTCCAATTTCCATTGAAAACCAGGGCTCTTTCAAATTTTTACTGTTTCCTTTCAACCGAACAGGAACATAAAGGTTCTGTACTCTTAAAATGTCCCCTTTAAATGTCCTCCATTTCTCTTCTACATCCTTCCCATAAAACAAAATGTCCCAGTTCACTCCTTTTAAATCATTTTGCATCTCATCAAAGTTAGCCTTTCTCCAATCAAAAATCTCAACCCTAGATCCAGTTCTGACCCTCTCCATAATTATATTGAAACTAATGGTATTGTGATCACTGGACCCGAACTGTTCCCCAACGCATACCTCACCCCACCTGTCCCATCTCATTTTCTAACAGGAGGTCCAGCACTGCCCCTCCTCTAGTAGGTACCTCTATGTATTGCTGCAAAAAACTATCCTGCACACATTTTACAAACTCCAACCCATCCAGCCCATTTACAGAATGTGTTTCCCAGTCTATGTGTGAAAAGTTGAAATCTCCCACAATCACTACCTTGTGCTTACTATTAATATCTGCTATCTCCTTACATATTTGCTCTTCCAATTCTCGATCCCCATTTGGCGGTCTTTAATACACCCCTATAAGTGTTGCTACACCTTTCCCACTTCTCAGTTCCACCCAAATAGCCTCCCTAGATGAGCCCTCCAATCTATCCTGCCAACGCACTGCTGTAATATCTTCCCTGACTAGCAATGCAACACCTCCACCTCTTGCCCCTCCAATTCTATCACACCTGAAGCAATGAAATCCTGGAATATTTAGTTTCCAATCACAGCCCTCCTGCAACCATGTTTCACTGATCGCCACAACATCATACTTCCAGGTGTCTATCCTGACTCTAAGCTCATCCACCTTTCTTACAATGCTCCTAGCATTAAAATATGCACATTTAAGAAACCCCCCGCCTCTTATTCTCCGTTTATTTCCTTTTTCTTCTTTCTCCTCTTGTGTCCGAGTGCTTCCCTTTTCTGCTTCCTGCCTCCCATTCTGTCTGCTAGCTTTCTCTATTTGAGTCCCTCGCCCCAACCATTCTAGTTTAAAGTCTCCCCAGTAGCCTTTGCAAATTTCCCCGCCAGGATATCGGTCCCCCTCGGGTTCAAGTGCAACCCATCCTTTCTGTACTTGGAAGGTAGACAACATATGCTGGAGCAGATGTTGGAGACATCATCTACTTGGACTTCACTCAGACAGTTGACAAGATCCCGTATTCTAGGCTGGTCCAGAGGTTAAGGCCAATGGAAGCCAAGGCAAGATGGCTAATCTGATGCCAAATTGACTTTGTGATAAAAGACAGAGGGTGGTGGAAATCTGACTAGTAGTGCATCATCAGGATTTGTGCTGTATGTTACATTTTTTTAATAAAGCATCATTGCTTGTGTCAATAGAAGTGAATCTTGTCAATTTGAATGATCAGGCTCAGTGAAAAGACAATGGCAAGAGGAAGAAGCATAAGTAAGGTTTAGGACAAGGCCTTTGGGGAATATAAAGAAAGCAAGAACTAATTAGGGAACTAGGTATATGGCATGCCTGGACACTTGGTAGATGGAATTCAAATTTGGCTTGGCCATATAAGGCAGACAGTAGTGGTGGAGGGGTGTTATTGTGGAATTGTGGATGGGGAGGAAAGTTGTTAAACGATACAGCAGAATGTAGATCAGTTGGAAAAATGGGCAGAGAAATGGCAGCCGGAGTTCAATCCAGACATATGTTAGATTTGGGAGATGAAATGTAAGAGAAGAGTAGACATGAAATGTCAGCACCATGAAGAGCATTGATGTACAGAGTGATCTTGGAATCCATGTCCATAGTTCCCTGACAGTGTGAACACACATAGATAGGGCAGTAAAGGTGTACAGCATACTTGCCTTCAACAGTCAGAGTGCTGAGTGTGAACATTGCCAAGTCATGTTGCAGTTACATACAACTTTGGTTATGCTGCTTTTGTAATATTGTGTGAGGTTCCAGCCACCCGATTAACAGAAAGCTGTGGAGTCTTGTGAGAGGGTGCACAAGAGGTTTACCAGGATGTTGCTTGGGTTGGCGAGTATTAGATATAAGGAGAGGTTAGACAAACTTGGATTGTTTTCTCTGGAAAGTGAGGCAACCTGATAAAAGTGTATAAAACAATAAGCCGCATAGTCAGGGTAGACAGTCCGAACCTTTTTCCCAAAGTGGAAATGTCAAGGTCTCGAGGCAGAGCTTTAAGCTGAGTGGGACAAAGTTGAAAGAAGTTGTGTGGGGCATGTTTTTTATCCATAGCATTGTGACTATCTGGAACATGCTGCCAGGGGTGGTGGTGGAAGCAGATATGGCAGCAATGTTCAAAAGGCATTTAACAAACGCAGGGATCAGAGGGATATAGACCATGTGCAGGCAGATGGGATTAGTTAGACTGACATCATGTTAATCATCACACATATGGTGGGCCGAAGGGCCTGTTCCTGTGCTGTATTCTTCGTTGTTCACTGTTATGTATTCAATCACAGTTTGTCTGGGTATTAATAGGAGGAACATCCAAGAAACCAAAACATCTGCAAGTCCCAGGAATTGTGGATTATTAGACCTTTGCTGTCATAATATCTTTACTCCCGACACAACAGATTATTACCTTCTGCTGCAGGGGCTTGTATTCATAAATCCACGCATGGTTCTTCTCGTTTATCCCTAACTTTTCAAACTTGGTCCCAATCACAACCCTGTGACCACCTGGAAGAAAAATTTGATTGATATCAGTATTTCGCTACCACAGAACAATGAGAAATATTACACTGATCAAAAGAAAGAACCTACATATCTGTGCTGCGATGGTCTGTAATTCCTTAAAATGCTTCATTTTATCCCCACTGATGTTGTCCACAGTGGTCATGTCAAATATGAAAGCAACTCCGTGAATGGCATTTCACGGAATGATTGGATACTCTTCAGGAAAGGTCGGTTTGAAATTCTGCAGCTGAATTAGACAAGGAATTAGACAAAGAAGAAGTGGTTACAATGAGAGCTGCAAGAACACTGATCCTCACCGTTAAATAACACTGAGGTTGATGCTGACTGGATGTAACTGTCCTGTCAGACACAACCCATTCATCCCCTTCAATCATCTACTGACATCCACGGGGACACATTGCTCACTCTTGGTTTGTCATCAGTGGGGTCTCTCTGTCTCAGACAAACTCCACCTGCAAATGTTGCTCTCCCTAGTGGTCATTATCCATTTCCTTCCCTTGTGAGTTACCTCTGTCCCGAAGAGCAGATTTGCAGTTTGCTCTGAGCTTCTCAGTATTCAGTCCATTACTCTGTAACTTACACCTGTGTAAATATAGGGGGCCTGGTAACAAAGTTTGCAGACTATTCATTAATTGTCCCTGTGTGGATGAAAGTTTCAGACCACAGGATGATATAGATAATTGGTCAGTCAGCAAAAAAATGTAACATTGAATTTGTGCCAGTGTGAGCAGTTGGTTGTGTGGCTCAGTAATCTGGTGAGAAAGTGTAGGTACAATGTCTATGCTTGTGGCTGATGTAAAGCCAGCTGAGGGGATGCAGGAGGCATCAGCTGTATGGAGTAAGTGAACGGGCAAGAACATGGCAGATGGAATACAAGGTGGGAAAATGTGAGGTCTTTGCGGCACAAATAGCAAGGCTGAGTAAACGGTGAGATCAGCTTTTCCAGGTTTACATAAACATGGAACAGTTCATTATAGCACAGGAGAGGATCCTTCATCCCACAATGTCTGTGATGGGCATGATACAAAGATCCATATCCCTCTATTCCGTGCATATTGGCTTGCCCATCTAAAAGCCTCTTAAATGCCACTATCGTATCAGAATGGTAAAACATTCCAGGCACCCACAACACCCGGTGTATAAAAAACGCCCCTCTGTGTAAGAAAAGTGTTAAAATGCTCAAATGGGGCAAGGCCAACTTTGAGGGTATGAGAGGAGGTCTTGTTCAAGTTGACTGGAGCAGGTTATTTGAGGGGAAAGGAACATCAGCCCAGTAGGATTTTGTAAGTGTGCAGAGAAAAGTTCAGGATATGTACGTCCCTGTTAGAATGAAGGGCAAGGCAGACAAATGTAAGGAAGCTTGGCTGATGAGAGAATTTGAAGCATTGGTCAAGAATAAGGACACATGGGACAGGTATAGGCATCTTAGATCAGGTTTATCCCTGGAGGAGTTTCAGAAACTAAGGAGTAAACTGAAAAAGGAAATCAGAAGGTCAAAAAACGGCCAGGAGATAGATCTGCCAGATAGCATTAAGGAAAATCCCAAGTGGATTTATAAATACATAATGGGGAAAAGGGTAACCAGAGAGTGGGACCTCTCAGGAATCAAAGCGGTCGCCTATGTGTGGAGCCACAGGAGATGGGCAAGGTCGTCAATGAGTATTTCTCCTCTGTATTTACCGAGGAGAAAGACAGGAAGACAGAGAAACTTGGGGCGGTCAGTGGAAGTGTCTGGAGAGCAGTCAGTGATACCGTCAATGACATCCTGAAGGTGCAATTGTTTTTTACTTTTTACTTTTATCCATTACTCCATTAGCTTCCCCACCACCGTCAGGCTAACTGGTTCCCTGTTTTCTCTCTCCCGCCTTTCTTAAAAAGTAACATGTAATTGTTATATGGTTGTATGGTTATATGATATGAAGGTGGGCAAATGTCCAGGGCCTGGTCAGATATATCCGAGGGCATTGTGTGGAACTAGAGAGGAAATTGCAGGAGCCCTGGTTGAAATTTATATCGTCTTTAAATACAGGGGAGACGCCGGAAGACTGGAGGGAAGCAAATGTGCCTCTATTCAAGAAGGGCTCCAGGGAAAATATTGGGAACCATAGGCCAGTGAGCTTAACATGTGTAGTCGGGAAATTACTGGAGAGTATTCTGAGAGGTAGGATATACAGGCAGTTGGATGGCCAAGAGCTGATATGGGATAGCATGGTTTTGTACGTGGGAGGTCGTGTCTCATAAATCTGTTTGAGATTTTTGAAGACGTGACCAAAAAGGTCATCTGAGGAATAGTTGATGGAATTTATTACAGAGAAATATAGAGAAATATGAGGTGTTGCACTTTGGGAAGTTTAACTTGGGCAGGACCTACATGGTGAATGGTGGGGCTCTGGGTAGTGTTGTGGAGCAGAGGGATCTAGGAGTGCAGGTGCATGGTTCCGTGAATGTTGAGTCGCAGGTAGATCAGGTGGTCAAAAAGGCTTTTGGCACATTGGCATTCATTGGCCAGAGTACTGAGTATAGACGTTGGAAGGCCATGTTACATAGAAACATAGAAAATAGGTGCAGAAGCCAGCATTCATTGTGATCATGGCTGATCATCCCCCATCAATAAGCCGTGCCTGCCTTCTCCCCATATCCCTTGACTCCACTAGCCCCTAGAGCTCTATCTAATTCTCTCTTAAATCCATCCAGTGATTTGGCCTCCACTGCCCTCTGTGGCAGGGAATTCCATAAATTCACAACTCTCTGGGTGAAAACGTTTTTTCTCACCTCAGTCTTAAATGACCTCCCCTTTATTCTAAAACTGTGGCCCCTGGTTCTGGACTCGCCCAACATTGGGAACATTTTTCCTGCATCTAGCTTGTCTAGTCCTTTTATAAATTTATATGTTTCTATAAGAACCACCGTTCATCCTTCTAAACTCCAGTGAAAGCCTAGTATTTTCAATCTTTCCTCATATGACAGTCCCGCCATCCCAGGGATCAATCTCGTGAACGTACGCTGCACTGCCCCAATCACAAGGATGTCCTTCCTCAAATTAGGAGACCAAAACTGAACGCAATACTCCAGATGTGGTCTCACCATAGCCCTATACAACTGCAGAAGAACCTCTTTACTCCTAAACTGAAATCCTCTTGTTATGAAGGCCAACATTCCACTAGCTTTCTTCACTGCCTGCTGTACCTGCAAGCCAACTTTCAGTGACTGCCGCACAAGGACACCCAGGTCTCGCTGCAACTCCCCCTTACCTAACCTAACCCCATTGAGATGATAATCTGCCCCCTTGTTTTTGCCGCCAAAGTGGATAACCTCACATTTATGTATATTATACTGCATCTGCCACGCATCTGCCCACTCAATCAACCTGTCCAGGTCACACTGCAACCTCCTAACATCCTCTTCACAGTTCACACTGCCTCCCAGCTTTGTGTCATCCACAAACTTGCTAGTGTTGCTCCTAATTCCCTCTTCCAACTCATTAATATACAGTATATGGTAAACAGTTGCGGCCCCAACACCGAGCCTTGTGGCACTCCACTCGCCACTGCCTGCCATTCTGAAAAGGACCCGTTCACTCCTACTCTTTGCTTCCGGTCTGCCAACCAATTTTCTATCCATGTCAACACCCAACCCCCAATACCATGTGCTCTCATTTTAGTCACCAGTCTCCCGTGCGGGACCTTATCGTAGGCTTTCTGAAAGTCTAGATGCACTACATCCACTCTTCTTCTTTCGTGTCCATCTTCCATGATTCAAACGTTGACATCGCTATCATCGTCCATCCTGAAAAGGACGCAAGCTTCCGGCGACAATCAGTGGGAGCCATCACTTGTTACAATAGATGATGGTGGTAGCAGAATTAGCTCAGAATGGCAGAATTAGCTCAGGATACTTCCAGTTTCCAGCCCCGCGACGTGGACACTTCTGCTTTGGGGCCACTACATCCACTGGCACTCCTTCATCCATTTTACTTGTCATGTCCACAAAAAAATTCCAGAAGATTAGTCAAGCATGAGTTCCCTTTCATAAATCCATGTTGACTTGGACTAATCCTTTTAATGCTATCCAAATGCCCCATTATTACCTCTTTAATAATTGATTCCAGCATCTTTCCCACCACCGAAGTCAGGCTAACTGGTCTGTAATTCCCCATTTTCTCTCTCGCTCCTTTCTTGAAAAGTGGGATAACATTAGCTATCCACCAATCCACAAGAACTGATCCTGAATCTACAGAACATTGGAAAATGATCACTAATGCGTCCACTATTTCTAGAGCCACTTCCCTGAGGACCCTTATATCCTCTGTCCTTCAGTACATCTGGGACATTGTTTGTGTCTTCCTTAGTGAAGGCAGATCCGAAGTACCTATTCAACTCTTCTGCCATTTCCTTGTTGCCCATAATAATTTCACCCGTGTCTGCCTTCAAGAGACCCACATTTGACTTTGTTACTCTTTTTCCCTTAACATATCGAAAGAAGCTTATACTGCCCTTCTTTATATTCCTGGCCAGCTTCCCTTCGTACTTCATCTTTTCAGCCCATATTGCCCGTTTTGTTTCCTTCTGATGTCCTATGAAAGTTTCCCAATCCTCTGGCTTCCGACTACTCTTTGCTGTGTTATACATCTTTTCTTTTAGTTTTATTCTATCCCTAACTTCTCTTGTCAGCCACGATTGCCTCCTACTCCCCTTAGAATCTTTCTTCCTTTTCGGAATGAAATGATCCTGCGTCTTCCGGATTATGCCTAGAAATTCCTGCCGTTGCTGTTCCACCGTAATTCCAGCTAGGATCCCTTTCCAGGATCCCTTTCCACTCAGCATTTGTATACAACTTTGGTGGGACTGCATTTAGAGTATTGTATTCAGTTCTGGGCACCGTGTTATAGGAAAGATGTTGTCAAGCTGGAAAGGGTACAGAGATTTACAAGGATAGACAGTAGACAATAGGTGCAGGAGTAGGCCATTCGGCCCTTCAAGCCAGCACCGCCATTCAATGTGATCATGGCTGATCATCCACAATCAGTACCCCGTTCCTGCCTTCTCCCCATATCCCCTGACTCTGCTATCTGTAAGAGCCCTATCTAGCTCTCTCTTAAAAGTATCCAGAGGACCGGCTTTCACCGCCCTCTGAGGCGGAGAATTCCACAGACTCACAACTCTCTGTGAGAAAAAATGTTTCCTCATTTACGTTCTAAATGGCTTAGCCCTTTTTCTTAAACTGTGGCCCCTGGTTCTGGACTCCCCCAAGATCGAGAACATGTTTCCTGCCTCGAGTGTGTCCAAACCCTTAATCTATTAAATTAAAAGTCTCATCTTGACCACTTCCTGTTTGCACAGTGCTTTAATTTTACAAAAAACGCTATGACATATGGATGTGATTTTTTGGCCATCTTTCTCAGAGTCCTCCTCCGCTGCGCAGGCCCCTAGGATTTTTCCCATCGATGAAAAATAAAAGACTTATCAATGTTTAAAAAAACTTCAGATTCTCTCTCCTGTCAATCACCATCATAAAGGCCACGTTCCTTCCGGTGGGAGGGGGGTGGGAATATAAACCCGGAAGGGTGGGCGTGACTCAGTCTGTCTGCAAGATGGAGAGGGAGACGTCATGACTCTCTGTCTGACATGGGAAACTACAGAACACTGTGAGTATGCAATGTACTTGAATAAATGATTTGTTAGCCCTTAATGAAAATGAAATGAGTTGTTTATATAACCATATAACAATTACAGCATGGAAACAGGCCATCTCGGCCCTTCTAGTCCGTGCCGGACACTTATTCTCCCCTAGTCCCATCTACCTGCACTCAGACCGTAACCCTCCATTCCTTTCCCATCCATATACCTATCCAATTTATTTTTAAATTATAAAATCGAACCTGCCTCCATCGCTTCCACTGGAAGCTCATTCCACACAGCTACCACTCTCTGAGTAAAGAAGTTCCCCCTCATGTTACCACTAAACTTCTGCCCCTTAATTCTGAAGTCATGTCCTCTTGTTTGAATCTTCCCTACTCTCAATGGGAAAAGCTTATCCACGTCAACTCTGTCTATCCCTCTCATCATTTTAAAGACCTCTATCAAGTCCCCCCTTAATCTTCTGCGCTCCAAAGAATAAAGACCTAACTTGTTCAACCTTTCTCTGTAACTTAGTTGCTGAAACCCAGGCAACATTCTAGTAAATCTCCCCTGTACTCTCTCTATTTTGTTGACCTTCTTCCTATAATTGGGCGACCAAAATTGTACACCATACTCCAGAATTGGTCTCACCAATGCCTTGTACAATTTTAACATTACAACCCAACTTCTATACCCAATGCACTGATTTATAAAGGCAAGCACTCCAATAGCTTTCTTTACCACCCTATCTACATGAGATTCCACCTTCAGGGAACTATGCACAGTTATTCCTAGATCCCTCTGTTCAACTGCATTCCTCAATTAGCTACCATTTACCATGTGCGTCCTATTTTGATTTGTCCTGCCAAGATGTAGCACTTCACACTTATCAGCATTAAACTCCATCTGCCATCTTTCAGCCCATTCTTCCAAATGGTCTAAATCTCTCTGTAGACTTTGGAAATCTACTTCATTATCCACAACACCACCTATCTTAGTATCATCTGCATACTTACTATGGCCTGCCCTGTGCTTGAAACTGCAACGGCAATGGAAATGAAGTGAAAATGCAATCTGTTTGGCTTGAGCCTGCCCTGTGCGTAAAACTGCAATGGCAATGGAAATAAAGTGAAAATGCAATGTGCTGTTTGGCTAGAGCCTGCCCTGTGCTTGAAAGTGCAATGGCAATGGAAATGATGTGAAAATGCAATCAGCTGTTTGACTTTAGCCTGCCCTGTGTTTGAAAGTGCAAAGGCAATGGAAATTAAATGAAAATGCAATCCACTGTTTGGCTTGGCCTGCCCTGTGCTAGAAACTGCAATGACAATGGAAGTGAAATGAAAATGCAATGAGCTATTCGGCCTGCCCTGTGCTAGAAACTGCAATGCAATTGGAAATGAAATGAAATGAGTTGTTCGGCCTGCCTGAAGCCACTAATTTTGGCCCACAAGGCCCTTCTTAGCTGAGCAACCAATCCCTTTTGCCCAAAATGCCCCTATTAGCCCAGGAGGAGCATTTTGGCCCAAAAGGCCCGTACCAGGCCAGGAAAGTCCAGAAAAAGTGCCTTTCACTGAGATTGCACTCGAATTTTTTTTAAAGAGCCCCTTTGGTGCCGCTATTTCATCTTTTATGATTGACTCCATTATCTTCCCCACCACCAATGTCAGGCTAACTGGTCTATAATTTCCTGTTTTCTCTCTCCCGCCTTTCTTATAAAGTAACATGTAATTGTTATATGGTTAGATGGTTATATCAAATGAACTGATCTTAGGAATGAACTGATCCTGCACCTTTTGTATTATTCCCAGAAATACCTGCCATTGTTGTTCCACTGTCATCCCAACCAGGGTATCTTTTCAGAACTAGAGTTTCTGAGCTATAGGGAGAGGTTGAGTAGGCTGGGACACTATTCCATGGAGCACAGAATGTGGGGAGATAGAAACATAGAAAACAGGTGCAGGAGTAGGCCCTTCGGCCATTCAATATGATCATGGCTGATCATCCAACTCAGTATCCTGTACCTGCCTTCTCTCCAGTGTTGCAGTATTCGAGGATGGCATACATGGGGTCACGGTTGCTGCGCTTGGCTTTCTTCATGATATTTTTCATGGTTTACACACAGCTCTCCACCTGCCCATTGCTCCGTGGGTAGATGGGACTTGAGGTGACATGGGCAAATTCCCATTCATGCTTGAACTTCTGAACTGGGATCTTGTTGTGGCTAGATCAATAAATACATGTCTGATACCGACAACATCTTGTAAGAAGAGTTTATTTTCAAATTGCAAACAGAAGCTTCTAGAAGGTCACTTGACCTCAGTCACGAGGCACAGGCCAACTCGACAGCTTGGACTCCTGGCCTCAAGTGGCGCTGGCATTTACATTACATTTACATCACAATGGGGAGAAAGCAGGAACGGGGTACTGGTTGTGGATGATCAGCCGTGATTATATTGAATGACAGTGCTGGCTCAAAGGGCCGAACGGCCTACTCCTGCACCTATTTACAATGTTTCTATGTCACCTGACACCTGAGGTCCTGCATGATGTCGGACTTAATGTAGCTCTGTCTCTCTACACACTTCTCTCTCCCAGCGTCTCTTAATACCTGAACCTTTAATCTTTCAGCACTTATAGTCACTCATTGCAGGATATTTAACCCACCAAGTCCAGCACTTGACCAACGGATGCCTGGATGGTTCGAGCTTGTTCAGACGTTTGTTAAAAGGTCTCAGTGACTCTGGTACTGTCACTCTCTCCAGCAGTGTGTTTCAGGTACTCACCACTTTCCCGGTTCAGATCCCCACTAAGTCTCTAAGTCTCCGACCGCCGGCCTGCGGCCAACAACATCCTGAAGCCGCGGTCTCCAGTAAGAAAGTGCCGATTCGGGACCTGAAAGCCGCGGAGTGTGTTCGAATGTCCCAATAAAAGGGCCTGTACATCGGGCCGTCTGTAGCAGCGACTACGGAGGTTTATGGCCCCGACCATGGGTGAACAATGGAGGAGGACTGACTGAACTTTGTGCCTCCCACCACAGTGAAGAATGCTATGGTGGATGTTTGTGTTAAACCTTATTGTGTATTGTGTGTTCTTTTTTTTTTATTGTACCGCTGCTGGCAAATTCATTTCACTGCACTTACATGGGTATGTGATGAATAAAATTGACTATTGACTCTTCCCCCTCACCCTAAATCTATATCCTCTAGTTTTATCTACCTCTTAGAGGGAGAAAACTGTTGTACAATCTACCCGGTCAAAGCCCCTCAGAATTGTATACCCCTCCATCAGGTTCCCCCCTCAGCCTCCTTCACTAGAACAGACCCATGTCTCTGCAGTCTCTGCTCGCTCATAACTGAACCTTTCATTCCAGGTAATATCTCTGGGGAATGGTCTTTGCATCCTCTCCAGTGGGATGAAATCCTTCTAATCATGTTGACCACAACTTTTTACCACTTTTCTTCCCATGTCTTCAACATTTCTTTCACATTCCAGCATGTGCAGTATTTATCTTTCCCATTAATGGGCTACAAAGAGTATTCACATCACCCGGAACCTGGAGCGGGTGTGGATCTGGGGTGTTCACATCACCCGGAACCAGGAGCAGGAGTGGATCTGGGGTGTTCACATCACCCGGAACCAGGAGCTGGAGTGGATCTGGGGTGTTCACATCACCCGGAACCAGGAGCTGGATTGGATCTGGGGTGTTCACATCACCCGGAACCAGGAGCAGGAGTGGATCTGGGGTGTTCACATCACCCGGAACCAGGAGCAGGAGTGGATCTGGGGTGTTCACATCACCCGGAACCAGGAGCTGGATTGGATCTGGAGTGTTCACATCACCTGGAACCAGGAGCTGGAGTGGATCTGGGGTGTTCACATCACCCGGAACCAGGAGCAGGAGTGGATCTGGGGTGTTCACATCACCCGGAACCAGGAGAAGGAGTGGATCTGGGGTGTTCACATCACCCGGAACCAGGAGCAAACGTGGATCTGGAGTGTTCACATCACCCGGAACCAGGAGCAAACGTGGATCTGGAGTGTTCACATCACCATAAAGAATATTACAGAGACATTGATTCCTGACACCCACAGTATCTTTAATTTTATAAAATTACAATCACAATTTGAACTGTCATGTTTGATTTCTGGGATGGATAGTTCATAGCATTACCAATTGCAACTTGCAGTAAATCATATATTAAAGAATATAGTATCTGGAGGTCATCAGAGATCTGAATTTTCTGGGTGTGAAGTTAGAAGACAAGATATACATTAGTCAGTAAGATAAACACATCTCAAATAGGGAAAATTGTATTGTTCATTAAGAAATGTTTCTGATCTTTGAGTTTGTTAACCCTACACTCCACTAGCATTTTTATGCTATATCTTCACAAGTTGCTCAACGTGTGCTTGACAATTTTCGACAAGTAAGGGAAGGGATTGGGACTGTGACAGAAAGTTTTGCTTCTTTAGCCATGGGTTAAGTATCAGATGACTGGAAGGTCACTAAGATGTCCCTTGTTCACAAACAGCAGCATGGATAACCCTGGGAACTATAGGCCGATGATCTTAGATCAGAGGGGAGACGTTGGTTAAGAATCTGAAGGAGCAATTGATGTTCACTTGGGAATGTAGGGAGTGGTTGGGGATCGGTGTGGTTTTATGCAGGGAGATGAGGTCTCACAAATCTGAGATTTTTGAGGAGGAGTACCTAAGACAATTGACAAAGGCAGGGAGGTAGAGGCAGTTTGCATAGAGTTCAGAAAGGCTTTGACATGGTCCCACAAGGTAGGCTAGGGCACATATTTAAGGTACAGGTGTGTTAGCTAATAGATCCAATATTAGCTTGGTGACAGAATACAAAGGGGAGTGTGGAGGGTTGATTTTCAGACTGGAAGTCTGTAACAAGTGGTGTACCACAAGATCAGAGCAGGTACCTTTCCTGACTTGAATGAAAAAAGATGTGATCTATATTAGTAAGTTTGCAGATGACACAAAATTGTGTTGTTGGTGAAGAAGGTTGTGTCAGAATAAATGGGGCATAGCTGGATCAGCTGGAAAATTGGACGGAGCAGTGGCAAATGAAATTTGGACACGCTAGAGGCAGGAAACATGTTCCCGATGTTGGGGGAGTCCAGAACCATAGTAAGAATAATGGGTAGGCCATTTAGAACAGAGATGAGGAAATACTTTTCACACAGAGAGTTGTGAATCTGTGAAATTCTCTGCCACAGAAGGCAGTGGAGGCCCATTCTCTGGATGCTTTTAAGAGAGAGTTAGATAGAGCTCTTAAAGATAGCGGAGTCAGGGGATATGGAGATAAGGCAGGAACGGGGTACTGATTATGGATGATCAGCCATGATCACAGTGAATGGCGGTGCTAGCTCGAAGGGCAGAATGGCCTATTCTTGCACCTATTGTCTATTAACCAGACAAGAGTGAGGTGATATGCTTTGGGAAATCAAGATCAAGAAGAACATGTAGAGTAAGTGGCCTTCGTGTTGATGTAGAAATACCTTGAGGTGCAAATCCTTAGCTGGATAGGATGGCGAATCTGGCATTTGGCACCTTACCTTCACCAGCCGGGGCACTGAGTGTGAGAGTTCGGACGTCATGTTGTAATTGTACAAACATTGGGTTGGACCACACTGAAGGGTACTATGTGCAGGTCTGGTTGTCACACAGGAAGGATGTGGTGGCAGTAAGAGAGCATGTTGTCTGGAATGGAGAGCTGTAGTTACGGGGAGAGATGGGTTAAGCTGTGTTTATGCTCACCAGAATGTAGGAGGCTGGGTGATTTATATCAGTTGAGAACATTAAGAGGGCCATGGATAGGATGGAAAGTTGATCTTTTTCCCATGGTAGGGAAGTCTAGAACGAGAGGGCATTTGTTTCAGGTCAGCGGGAGAAATTTAAAGGAGGACAGAGGGATAGGATTTTCACACAGAGGACATTGGGTATCTGGAGCAAGCTGCCAGAGGAAGAAGTGGCGGCAGATACAATTATAATGTTTAAGAGGCTTTTGGATGTGTACTTCGAAAGGACATGTTTAGACGCCAAGTTACAAGCAATAACTGTCTTTTTAATTAACAGCAATGTGTGAGTTGAAACTTTATATCCATATCATTGATAAATTCTCAACATTCATCAGACAGCAGGTTGACACATTGGAGTTTGTAAAGTGAGCTAGTTCACCCACTGTGGTCCGGAGTTGGTATGAGTTCCAGTTCTACAGTTGTGTACACGCTTGGCTCTGTACATTACGCTGTCATTTTCAGAGAGCGGTCGATGTTTCTGATCATGTTCTCCAGAGCATACAGGGCAAGAATACGTTTTATCATTGTGATATGTTCACCATTCCATTGATTGGAAACCACAAACATGCATTGCTTATTCAATCCAGTAGATGCTGACAACTGCTCAAACTGAGGGGAAGAAGGGAGAGAAACAAGTATTACTGAATGAGTTCTACTTCAGGTTTGACAAGCAGAAATGTAACCCTGGTACCCCCTCCCCCTCCCCAACAAACACAGCCAGACCCCAGTCTGCAAAGACTGGGCCCTTCTACACCCACTCCTCCCCATTCACCACTTCACACCTACTTAAAGCAAGACTCCAGTCTGAAGAGACTGGTCTCTTTCCCACCCCAACCAACATTTCACACCCACTCACAGCCTGACCTCAGTCTGCAAAGACAGGGCCCTTCTGCACCCACTCCTCGCCATTCACAACTTCTCACCTACTTAATGCAAGGCTCATGTCTGAAGAGACTGGACCCTTTCCCACCCACCCCCCTCCAATAACCACTTCACACCCAGTTACCCACACCCTCCGTGCTGAACGTTTGAATATGTGTGTGTTTATGATTGTGTTTATAGTTTGTTTGGTTGTGTGTTTGTCTTTTTGCACAAAGTCCGTGAGCATTGCCACTTTTCATTTCACTGCACATCTCGTATGTGTAAACTTGACGACTTGAACAACATCACTTCTCCATCATCAACAATAAAAATAGAGGAGGTGGAGAAGCTTGTCGGAAAACAGAAATGCCGGAAATCTCCAGGATCGGACAATGTTTCCCCCTCTACTCTCAAGCTCTGTGCCGTACAACTGGCACCGGTCTACACAGACATTTTTAACCAGTCCCTGCAAACCTGTGCTGTCCCTGCCTGCTTGAAAGTCTCCACCATTGTCCCTGTACCCCAAAAGGCCAGGATGACTACAGACCTGTCTTAATGACTAGAGACCTGTCGCACTGACCTCTGAAGTATTGAAGACCCTTGAAAGGCTTGTGCTGGCCAAGCTCAAAAAATCTCACAAACCCTGCTGGACCCTCTACAGTTTGCATATCGGGCCAATAGATCTGTGGATGACGCAGTCAACCTGGGCCTGCACTTCATCTTCCAGCACCTAGACCGCCAGGGTTTATGCGAGGATTTTGTTTGTTGATTTTAGCTCTGCGTTCAACACTATTGTGCCAGAGCTACTACTCTCCAAACTTTTCGAGTTGACTGTGCCTGAACCCCTCTGTCGGTGGATCACAAGCTTCCTGACACACAGGGAGCAGCATGTGAGGCTGGGAAAGCACATCTCGGACCCGCAAACCCTCAGCAAAGGAGCACCGCAAGGCTGAGTGCTCTCCCCTCTCCTCTACTCTCTCCACAGCAATGACTGCACCTCCACTGACTCCTCTGACAAGCTTCTCAAGTTTGCAGACGACACAACCCTGATTGGACTGATCCAGAATGCGGAGGAATCTGCCTACAGACAGGAAGTGACACAGCTGGCGTCCTGGTGCCATCGCAACAACCTGGAGCTGAATGCTCTTAAGACAGTGGAATTGATTGTAGACATTAGGAGAGCTTCCCCTCCTCTCACTCCACTCACCAACAACATCACAGTCACATCTGTGGAGTCTTTTAAGTTCCTGGGAACCATCATCTCCAAGGACCTTAAGTGGGTGGCCACAGTCAAAAAGGCACAACCATATAACCATATAACCATATAACAATTACAGCACGGAAACAGGCCATCTCGACCCTTCTAGTCCGTGCCGAACACATAATCTCCCCTAGTCCCATATACCTGCGCTCAGACCATAACCCTCCATTCCTTTCCCATCCATATAACTATCCAATTTATTTTTAAATGATAAAAACGAACCTGCCTCCACCACCTTCACTGGAAGCTCATTCCACACAGCTACCACTCTCTGAGTAAAGAAGTTCCCCCTCATGTTACCCCTAAACTTCAGTCCCCTAATTCTCAAGTCATGTCCCCTTGTTTGAATCTTCCCTACTCTCAGTGGGAAAAGCTTTTCCACGTCAACTCTGTCTATCCCTCTCATCATTTTAAAAACCTCTATCAAGTCCCCCCTTAACCTTCTGCGCTCCAAAGAATAAAGCCCTAACTTGTTCCGAGTACAACAGAGGATGTACTGCCTACGACAGCTGAGGAAGCACAATCTGCCACAGGCAATGATGGTCTAATTCTACACGGCCATCGTAGAGTCTGTTCTCACCTTCTCCATCATGGTCTGGTTTGGTTCAGCCACCAAGCACGACACCTGGAGGCTGCAGCGAATAGTACGATCAGCTGAGAAGGTTATTGGCTGCAACCTTTCCTCCATTGACGAACTGTACACTGCAAGGGCCAGGAAGTGAGCGGGCAAGATCATCTCTGACCACTCCCACCCTGGCCACAAACTCTTTGAATCACTTCCCTCCGGACTGTCAAAACTGCCACAGCCAGACATAAAAACAGCTCTTTTCCACGAGTAGTAGCTCTACTCAATAACAAAAAATCTGTAGCTTCCTTTTGCTCTGGTATTTTGTTTGGTTCTCATGTTTGATCAATGGTGTTTTATTATTAATGTTTAATGTTTTATGTGTAATTCGTAACTGTCACTGCATGTCATGTTGTCACTTGTGGGCGGAGCACCAAGGCAAATTATTTGTATGTGAATTCTTGGCCAATAATCTTATTCATTCATTCATTCATTAACATCTTCAATCCCTTAACTACTAGAGACGGAAATTAGCTACTGATTGGCTACAATCTCGCATATTTACATGCAAATGTTCATTAATATGCACTGTCCCTATAAACAAATTATTATTATTATTATTATTATTATTATTATTATTATGTGAAGATGAATCTTGGGTCCAACTCCATAGCTCCCTAAAAGTGATAACACAAGCACAAGATTGGTAAAGAAGGTGTACATTATGCTTTCTGACATCTGTTGGGGCATTGAGTATAAGTAAAGAAGTCAAGTGAGTGAGCAACTCCATCAGACTCCAATAATGGTGGGTGCCAGGGATAGTTGTGGAGGAAGATACCTGGTTGTGTTTAAGAGGCTTTTAGACAGGGACATGGATATGCAAGTAATGGAGTGGTATTGGTCACAAGCAGGCAGAGGAGATTGGGCCATCAGTACAGACACTGTGGGCAGAAGGACCTGTTCCTGTCCTGTATTCTTCTATCTTTTATGGCAAGATTAGGGATGACAAAGGATACTGAGGGTTTGATCCAGAAGAAAGCAGGAGGCAAATGGCAGTTAATGGCAAGTGAAATCAACTGAATGAGTCTCTTGGCAACTCCCTCGTCCCTCGAGGAGGATGAGAGATGTAGCAGAGAACTTCAGCAATTTAGATGGACACAAAGAGGGCATGAATTAAGGAGATAAAGTTATCAAGAGCAAAAGAGTAGCCAAGGAAAGTGTGGGTCCACTGGGAGTTAAAGGTTCTATGTTTACTGCCAGGCTATGTGTCAGGATGCTAAATAATTTCAGAATGACAGGCAGTGACTAGTAGGGTGCCGCAAGGCTCGGTGCTGGGACTCCAGTTGTTTACAATATATACTAAAGATGTATATGAGGGAATTAAATGTAACATCTCTAAGTTTGCAGATGACACAAAGTTGGGTGGCAGTGTGAGCTGTGAGGAGGTTGCTATGGGGCTGCAGGGTGACATGGATAGGTTGTGTGAGGGGGAAACTTTAACTTTTCTATGTGGGGGAAAGGGAGCAGGGTAAGGGGGAAACCGTTTCCCAGTCTCTTCCTGGCGGGGACCCGACTATTTCTCCGAGTCGCGTCCTCGCTCCCACCTCGCGGCCTACCAGCTGGATCGGAGCGGCCTTTCATGCCGGGGACCGGGAACCGGACCAGGGCTGCTACAGTGGCGGCGCAGCGCTGGAGTCACCGCGGAGCGGGCGATGCCTACCCTTTCAGGCTTAAACCCTCCCTTTACCACCTCCAGTTTAAATTCCAGTTGGAATATTTTGGACCTAAGTACCAAGAACCAAGAAGCATGACAGACGCAGTGTAATGTGAATTAATGCGAGGTTATCCACTTTACTGGCAAGAACAGGAAGGCAGATTATTAGATAAGTGGTGTCAGATTAGAAGGGGATATGCAACGAGACCTGGGTGTGCTTGTACATCAGTCACTGAAAGTAAGCATGCGAGAGGATTTGCGAGAATCCAAAGGGTTTCTGCAGCTATATTAATAGCAAAAGGATAACGAGATATAAAATTGGTCCATTAGAGAGTCAGAGTGGACAGCTATCTGCAGAGCCAAAAGAGATGGGGGAGATATTGAACAATTTCTTTTCTTCGGTATTCATCAAGGAGAAGGATATTGCATTATGTGAGGTGAGGGAAAGAAGTAGAGTAGCTATGGAAACTATAAGATTCAAAGAAGAGGAAGTACTGACACTTTTGAAAAATATAAAAGAGGATAAGTCTCCAGGCCCTGACAGGATATTCCATAGGACATTGAGGACAGTTAGTGTAGAAATAGCAGGGGCTATGACAGAAATATTTAATATATCATTAGAAACGGGAATGCTGCCGGAGGATTGGCGTACTGCGCATGTTGTTCCATTGTTGAAAAAGGGTTGTAAGGGTAAACCTAGCAACTATAGACCTGTTAGTTTGACTTCAGTGGTGGGCAAATTAATGGAAAGGATACTTAGAGATAATATATATAAGCATCTGGATAAACAGGGTCTGATTAGGAACAGTCAACATGGATTTGTGCCTGAAAGGTCATGTTTGACTAATCTTCTTGAATTTATTGAAGAGGTTACCAGGGAAATTGATGAGGGTAAAGCGGTGGATGTTGTCTATATGGACGTGAGTAAGGCCTTTTACAAGATTCCACGTGGAAGGTTGGTTAAGAAGGTTCAATCGTTGGGTATTAATGGTGGAGTAGCAAGATGGATTCAACAATTGCTGAATGGGAGATGCCAGAGAGTAATGGTGGATGGCTGTTTGTCAGGTTGGAGCCAGTGACCAGTGGGGTGCCTCAGGGCTCTGTGTTGGGTCCACTGTTGTTGGTCATATACATCAATGATCTGGATGATGGTGTGGTAAATTGGATTAGTAAGTATGCATATGATACTAAGATAGGTGGTGTTGTGGATAATGAAGTAGATTTACAAAGTCTACAGAGAGATTTAGGTCATTTGGAAGAGTGGGCTGAAAGATGGCAGATGGAGTTTAATGCTGATAAGTGTGAGGTGCTACATCTTGGCAGGACAAATCAAAATAGGACGTACATGGTAAATGGTAGCAAATTGAGGAATGCAGTTGAACAGAGGGATCTAGGAATAACTGCGCATAGTTCCCTGAAGGTGGAATCTCATGTAGATAGGGTGGTAAAGAATGTTTTTGTTGTGCTGGCCTTTATAAATCAGAGCATTGAGTACAGAAGTTGGGATGTAATGTGAAAATTGTACAAGGCATTGGTGAGGCCAATTCTGGAGTATGGTGTACAATTTTGGTCGCCATATTATAGGAAAGATGTCAACAAAATAGAGAGAGTACAGAGGAGATTTACTAGAATGTTGCCTGGGTTTCAGCAACTAAGTAACAGAAAAAGGTTGAACAAGTTAGGCCTTTATTCTTTGGAGCGCAGATGGTTAAGGGGGGAAGATAGAGGTCTTTATAATTATGAGAGGGATAGACAGAGTTGACGTGGATACGCATTTTCCAATGAGAGTAGGGAAGATTCAAACGAGGACATGATTTGAGAATTAAGGTACAGTTTAGGGGTAACATGAGGGTGAATTAAGTTTAGGGGTAACATGAGGGGGAACTTCTTTACTCAGAGATTGGTAGCTGTGAGGAATGAGCTTCCAGTCGAAGTGGTGGAGGCAGGTTCGATTTTTTAATTTAAAAATAAATTGGTTAGGTTTTTGGACGGTAAAGGAATGGAGGGTTATGGTCTGAGTGCAGGTAGATGGGACTAGGTGAGAGTAAGTGTTCGGCATGGACTGGAAGGGCCGAGATGGCATGTTTCCGTGCTGTAATTGTTATATGGTTATATGATTTGAGTTTAGGAGCAAGGAGGTCCCACTGCAGTTGTACAGGGCCCTGGTGAGACCACACCTGGAATACTGTTTGCAATTTTCGTCTCCTAATTTGAAGAATATATTATTGCTATTGAGGGAGTGCAGCGTAGGTTCACTGGGTTAATTCCCAGGATGGCGGGACTGACATATGATGAAAGAATGGATCGACTGGGCTTGTATTAGCTGGAATTTAGAAGTATGCGAGGGGATCTTACAGAAAGATACAAAATTCTTAGAGGATTGGCCAGGCTAGATGCAGGAAACATGTTCCCGATGTTGGGGGAGTCCAGAACCAGGGGCCACAGTTTAAGAATAAGGGGTCGGCTATTTAGAACAGAGATGAGGAAATACTTTTCACACAGAGAGTTGTGAATCTGTGCAATTCTCTGCCACAGAAGGCAATGGCCATTTCACTGGATATTTTCAAGAGAGAGGTAGATTTAGCTCTTAGGGCTAAGGGAATGAAGGAATATGGGGGTTAAAGCTGGAACGGGGGACTGATTTTGGATGATCAGCCATGATCATATTGAATTGCAGTGCTGGCTCGAAGGGCTGAATGGCCAATCCCTGCACCTATTTTCTGCGTTTCTATGTTAAATGAATCTTTCATATTCAGCAAGAAGATGATGTCACTGACAGTGAGGTCAGGGAGAGGTAGACACAAAATGCTGGAGTAACTCAGCGGGACAGACTGAGATACTTTGATAGTGTGGACCAGGTCAGTATTAAGAAGGTGCAGCTGTTGATGTCTTGGAACACATAAGGGTGGATAATTCCCCAGGGCCAGATGAGATTGATCGCAGGTTGCTGTGGAATTAGATGGCTGAGGCCGTGGCTGAGATTTAGCAACATTGTTAGTTGCAGGTGACATACCGGGAAACTGGCGAACATTGTTAGTCAAATAGAGCAGCAGAGATAAGACAGGTAACTATACACCATGAGTCTTACATAAGATTCTTACATACACCATGAGTCTTACATAAGTAGTAGGGAAATGATTGGAGATAATTCTACACAACAGGATTTATTTGGATTTGAAACTGATCAGGGATAGTCAGCTTGAGTGTAAGTGGGGGGAAATCTGTCTCACTAATTTGACTGAGTTTTTCGATGAAGCAAGTAAGAAGGTTGATCAAGGCAGAGTGGTAGACATCATATAACCATATAACCATATAACAATTACAGCACGGAAACAGGCCATCTCGGCCCTACTAGTCCGTGCTGAACAATTATTTTCCCTTAGTCCCACCTGCCTGCACTCATACCATGACCCTCCATTCCCTTCTCATCCATATGCCTATCCAATTTATTTCTAAATGATACCATCGAACCTGCCTCCACCACTTCCACTGGAAGCTCATTCCACACAGCTACCACTCTGAGTAAAGAAGTTCCCCCTCATGTTACCCCTAAACTTCTGTCCCTTAATTCTGAAGTCATGTCCTCTTGTTTGAATCTTCCCTATTCTCAAAGGGAAAAGCTTGTCCACATCAACTCTGTCTATCCCTCTCATCATTTTAAAGACCTCTATCGAGTCCCCCCTTAACCTTCTGCGCTCCAGAGAATAAAGACCTAACTTGTTCAACCTATCTCTGTAACTTAGTTGCTGAAACCCAGGCAACATTCTAGTAAATTTCCTCTGTACTCTCTCTATTTTGTTGACATCCTTCCTATAATTGGGCCACCAAAATTGTACACCATACTCCAGATTTGGTCTCACCAATGCCTTGTACAATTTTAACATTACATCCCAGCTTCTATACTCAATGCTCTGATTTATAAAGGCTAGCATACCAAAAGCTTGTTTTACCACCCTATCTATATGAGATTCCACCTTCAAGGAACTATGCACGGTTATTCCTAGATTCCTCTGTTCCACTGTATTGTTCAATTCCCTACCATTTACCATATACGTCCTATTTTGATTTGTCCTGCCGAGGTGTAGCACCTCACATTTATCGGCATTAAACTCCATCTGCCATCTTTCAGCCCATTCTTCCAAATGGCCTAAATCACTGTGTAGACTTTGGAAATCCTCTTCATTATCCACAACACCCCCTATCTTGGTATCATCTGCATACTTACTAATCCAATTTACCACACCTTCGTCCAGATCATTGATGTACATGACAAACAACAAAGGACCCAACACAGATCCCTGAGGCACCCCACTAGTCACCAGCCTCCAACCTGATAAACAGCCATCCACCATTAACCTCTGGCGTCTCTCATTCAGCCACTGTTGAATCCATCTTGCTACTCCTGCATTTATACCCAACAGTTGAACCTTCTTAACCAACCTTCCATGAGGAACCTTGTCAAAGGCCTTACTAAAGTCCATATAGACAACATCCACTGCTTTACCCTCGTCAATTTCCCTAGTAACCGCTTCAAAAAATTCAAGAAGATTAGTCAAACATGACCTTCCAGGCACAAATCCATGTTGACTGTTCCTAATCAGACCCGATTTATCCAGATGCTTATATATATTATCTCTAAGTATCTTTTCCATTAATTTGCCCACCACTGAAGTCAAACTAACAGGTCTATAATTGCTAGGTTTACTCTTAGAACCCTTTTAAAACAATGGAACAACATGCGCAGTACGCCAATCCTCGGGGACTATTCCCGTTTCTAATGACATTTGAAATATTTCTGTCATAGCCCCGGCTATTTCTACACTAACTTCCCTCAATGTCCTAGGGAATATCCTGTCAGGACCTGGAGACTTATCCACTTTTATATTTTTCAATATAGCTGTAGAAACCCTTTGGATTTACTTTCACCTTACTTGCCAAAGCAACCTCATATCTTCTTTTAGCTTTTCTAATTTCTTTCTTAAGTTTCTTTTTACATTCCTTATACTCAAGCACCTCATTTACTTCATGCTGCCTATAATTATTGTTGATCTCCCTCTTTTTCCGAACAAGATGTCCAATTTCCCTTGAAAACCAGGGCTCTTTCCAATTTTTACTGTTTCCTTTCAACCGAACAGGAACATAAAGATTCTGTACTCTTACAATTTCCCCTTTAAATGTCCTCCATTTCTCTTCTACATCCTTCCCATAAAACAAAATGTCCCAGTTCACTCCTTTTAAATCATTTCGCATCTCATCAAAGTTAGCCTTTCTCCAATCAAAAATCTCAACCCTAGGTCCAGTTCTGACCCTCTCCATAATTATATTGAAACTAATGGTATTGTGATCACTGGACCCGGACTGTTCCCCAACGCATACCTCCGCCACCTGTCCCATCTCATTTCCTAACAGGAGGTCCAGCACTGCCCTTCCTCTAGTAGGTACCTCTATGTATTGCTGCAAAAAACTATCCTGCACACATTTTACAAACTCCAAATCATCCAGCCCATTTACAGAATGTGTTTCCCAGTCTATGTGTGAAAAGTTGAAATCCCCCACAATCACTACCTTGTGCTTACTACTAATATCTGCTATCTCCTTACATATTTGCTCTTCCAATTCTCGATCCCCATTTGGCGGTCTATAATACACCCCTATAAGTGTTGCTACACCTTTCCCACTTCTCAGTTCCACCCAAATAGCCTGCCTAGATGAGCCCTCCAATCTATCCTGCCAAAGCACTGCTGTAATATCTTCCCTGACAAGCAATGCAACACCTCCACCTCTTGCCCCTCCAATTCTATCACACCTGAAGCAACGAAATCCTGGAATATTTAGTTTCCAATCACAGCCCTCCTGCAACCATGTTTCACTGATCGCCACAACATCATACTTCCAGGTGTCAATCCAGGCTCTAAGCTCATCCACCTTTCTTACAATGCTCCTAGCATTAAAATATGCACATTTAAGAAACCCCCCGCCTCTTATTCTCTGTTTATTTCCTTTTTCTTCTTTCTCCTTTTGTGTCCGAGTGCTTCCCTTTTCTGCTTCCTACCTCCCATTCTGTCTACTAGCTTTCTCTATTTGAGTCCCTCGTCCCAACCATTCTAGTTTAAAGTCTCCCCAGTAGCCTTTGCAAATTTCCCCGCCAGGATATTGGTCCCCCTCGGGTTCAAGTGCAACCCATCCTTTCTGTACTTGGAATGTAGACAAAATATGCTGGAGCAGATGCTGGAGACATCATCTACTTGGACTTCACTCAGACAGTTGACAAGATCCCGTATTCTAGGCTGGTCCAGAGGTTAAGGCCAATGGAAGCCAAGGCAAGATGGCTAATCTGATGCCAAATTGACTTTGTGATAAAAGACAGAGGGTGGTGGAAATCTGACTAGTAGTGCATCATCAGGATTTGTATCATAGTGCATCATCAGGATTTGTGCTGTATGTTACATTTTTTAATCAAGCATCATTGCTTGTGTCAATAGAAGTGAATCTTGTCAATTTGAATGATCAGGCTCAGTGAAAAGACAATGGCAAGAGGAAGAAGCATAAGTAAGGTTTAGGACAAGACCTTTGGGGAATATAAAGAAAGCAATAACTAATTAGGGAACTAGGTATATGGCATGCCTGGACACTTGGTAGATGGAATTCAAATTTGGCTTGGCCATATAAGGCAGACAGTAGTGGTGGAGGGATGTTATTGTGGAATTGTGGATGGGGAGGAAAGTTGTTAAACGATACAGCAGAATGTAGAGCAGTTGGAAAAATGGGCAGAGAAATGGCAGCCGGAGTTCAATCCAGACATATGTTACATTTGGGAGATGAAATGTAAGAGAAGAGTAGACATGAAATGTCAGCAACATGAAGAGCATTGATGTACAGAGTGATCTTGGGATCCATGTCCATAGTTCCCTGACAGTGTGAACACACATAGATAGGGCAGTAAAGGTGTACAGCATACTTGCCTTCAACAGTCAGAGTGCTGAGTGTGAACGTTGCCCAAGTCATGTTGCAGTTACATACAACTTTGGTTATGCTGCTTTTGTAATATTGTGTGAGGTTCCAGCCACCCGATTAACAGAAAGCTGTGGAGTCTTGTGAGAGGATGCACAAGAGGTTTACCAGGATGTTG
Source organism: Amblyraja radiata (assembly GCF_010909765.2). NCBI lineage: Eukaryota > Metazoa > Chordata > Chondrichthyes > Rajiformes > Rajidae > Amblyraja > Amblyraja radiata. The sequence continues at coordinate 5,028,751 of NC_045995.1, forward strand.
CTTGGGTTGGCGAGTATTAGATATAAGGAGAGGTTAGACAAACTTGGATTGTTTTCTCTGGAAAGTGAGGCAACCTGATAAAAGTGTATAAAACAATAAGCCGCATAGTCAGGGTAGACAGTCCGAACCTTTTTCCCAAAGTGGAAATGTCAAGGTCTCGAGGCAGAGCTTTAAGCTGAGTGGGACAAAGTTGAAAGAAGTTGTGTGGGGCATGTTTTTTATCCATAGCATTGTGACTATCTGGAACATGCTGCCAGGGGTGGTGGTGGAAGCAGATATGGCAGCAATGTTCAAAAGGCATTTAACAAACGCAGGGATCAGAGGGATATAGACCATGTGCAGGCAGATGGGATTAGTTAGACTGACATCATGTTAATCATCACACATATGGTGGGCCGAAGGGCCTGTTCCTGTGCTGTATTCTTCGTTGTTCACTGTTATGTATTCAATCACAGTTTGTCTGGGTATTAATAGGAGGAACATCCAAGAAACCAGAACATTTGCAAGTCCCAGGAATAGTGGATTATTAGACCTTTGCTGTCATAATATCTTTACTCCCGACACAACAGATTATTACCTTCTGCTGCAGGGGCTTGTATTCATAAATCCACGCATGGTTCTTCTCGTTTATCCCTAACTTTTCAAACTTGGTCCCAATCACAACCCTGTGACCACCTGGAAGAAACATTTGATTGATATCAGTATATCGCTACCACAGAACAACGAGAAATATTACACTGATCAAAAGAAAGCACCTACATATCTGTGCTGCGATGGTCTGTAATTCCTGAAACCGCAACATTATATTCCCACTGATGTTGTCCATAGTGGTCATGTCAAATATGAAAGCAACTCCGTGAATGGCATTTCCCGGAATGACTGGATACTCTTCAGGAAAGGTCGGTTTGAAATTCTGCAGCTGAATTAGACAAGGAATTAGACAAAGAAGAAGTGGTTACAATGAGAGCTGCAAGAACACTGATCCTCACCGTTAAATAACACTGAGGTTGATGCTGACTGGATGTAACTGTCCTGTCAGACACAACCCATTCATCCCCTTCAATCATCTACTGACATCCACGGCGACACATTGCTCACTCTTGGTTTGTCATCAGTGGGGTCTCTCTGTCTCAGACAAACTCCACCTGCAAATGTTGCTCTCCCTAGTGGTCATTATCCATTTCCTTCCCTTGTGAGTTACCTCTGGCCCGAAGAGCAGATTTTGAGTTTGCTCTGAGCTTCTCAGTATTCAGTCCATTACTCTGTAACTTACACCTGTGTAAATATTGGGGGCCTGGTAACAAAGTTTGCAGACTATTCATTAATTGTCCCTGTGTGGATGAAAGTTTCAGACACAGGATGATATAGATAATTGGTCAGTCAGCAAAAAAATGTAACATTGAATTTGTGCCAGTGTGAGCAGTTGGTTGTGTGGCTCAGTAATCTGGTGAGAAAGTGTAGGTACAATGTCTATGCTTGTGGCTGATATAAAGCCAGGTGAGGGGATTCAGGAGGCATCAGCTGCATGGAGTAAGTGAACGGGCAAGAACATGGCAGATGGAATACAAGGTGGGAAAATGTGAGGACTTTACGGCACAAATAGCAAGGCTGAGTAAACGGTGAGATCAGCTTTTCCAGGTTTACATAAACATGGAACAGTTCAGTATTGAACAGGAGAGGACCCTTAATCCCACAATGTCTGTGATGGGCATGATACAAAGATCCATATCCCTCTATTCCCTGCATATTGGCGTGCCCATCTAAAAGCCTCTTAAATGCCACTATCGTATCAGAATGGTAAAACATTCCAGGCACCCACAACACCCGGTGTATAAAAAACGCCCCTCAGTGTAAGAAAAGTGTTAAAATGCTCAAATGGGGCAAGGCCATCTTTGAGGGTATGAGAGGAGGTCTTGTTCAAGTTGACTGGAGCAGGTTATTTGAGGGGAAAGGAACATCAGCCCAGTAGGATTGTGTAAGTGTGCAGACAAAAGTTCAGTTTATGTACGTCCCTGTTAGAATGAAGGGCAAGGCAGACAAATGTAAGGTTGCTTGGCTGACGAGAGAATTTGAAGCATTGGTCAAGAATAAGAACACATGGGACAGGTATAGGCATCTTAGATAAGGTTTATCCCTGGAGGAGTTTCAGAAACTAAGGAGTAAACTGAAAAAGGAAATCAGAAGGGCAAAAAACGGCCAGGAGATAGATCTGCCAGATAGCATTAAGGAAAATCCCAAGTGGATTTATAAATACATAACGGGGAAAAGGGTAACCAGAGAGTGGGACCTCTCAGGAATCAAAGCGGTTGCCTATGTGTGGAGCCACAGGAGATGGGCAAGATCATCAATGAGTATTTCTCCTCTGTATTTACCGAGGAGAAAGACAGGAAGACAGAGAAACTTGGGGCGGTCAGTGGAAGTGTCTGGAGAGCAGTCAGTGATACCGTCAATGAAATCCTGAAGGTGTAATTGTTTTTTACTTTTTACTTTTATCCATTACTCCATTAGCTTCCCCACCACCGTCAGGCTAACTGGTTCCCTGTTTTCTCTCTCCCGCCTTTCTTAAAAAGTAACATGTAATTGTTATATGTTTGTATGGTTATATGATATGAAGGTGGACAAATGTCCAGGGCCTGGTCAGATATATCCGAGGGCATTGTGGGGAACTAGAGAGGAAATTGCAGGAGCCCTGGTTGAAATTCATGTCGTCTTTAAATACAGGGGAGATGCCGGAAGACTGGAGGGAAGCAAATGTGCCTCTATTCAAGAAGAGCTCCAGGGAAAATGATGGGAACCATAGGCCAGTGAGCTTAACATCTGTAGTCAGGTGCATGGTTCCGTGAATGTTGAGTCGCAGGTAGATCAGGTGGTCAAAAAGGCTTTTGGCACATTGGCATTCATTGGTCAGAGTACTGAGTATAGACGTTGGAAGGCCATGTTACATAGAAACATAGAAAATAGGTGCAGAAGCCAGCATTCATTGTGATCATGGCTTCTTCTGCTTCTTCTTCTTATCGAGTCCACACACAAGATTAGAAGTTGTTCACCCAGAGCTGAACACACTTCTCGGCATCTGCACAATGGTGTCTGTCTTGCGCTTCTTGTGCTTCTTGTGCGTGGTGGTGGAAAGATTGGTTGAAACAGGGCCGCGACGTGAACACTCTTTCCTTGGCCCCGTGATCATGGCTGATCATCCCCTATCAGTAACCCATGCCTGCCTTCTCCCCATATCCCTTGACTCCACTAGCCCCTAGAGCTCTATCTAACCCTCTCTTAAATCCATCCAGTGATTTGGCCTCCACTGCCCTCTGTGGCAGGGAATTCCATAAATTCACAACTCTCTGGGTGAAAAAGTTTTTTCTCACCTCAGTCTTAAATGGTCTCCCCTTTAATCTAAGACTGTGGCCCCTGGTTCTGGACTCGCCCAACATTGGGAACATTTTTCCTGCATCTAGCTTGTCCAGTCGTTTTATAAGTATATATGTTTCTATAAGACTACCCCTCATCCTTCTAAACTCCAGTGAATACAAGCCTAGTCTTTTCAATCTTTCCTCATATGACAGTCCCGCCATCCCAGGGATCAATCTCGTGAACCTACGCTGCACTGCCTCAATCACAAGGATGTCCTTCCTCAAATTAGGAGACCAAAACTGTACACAATACTCCAGATGTGGTCTCACCAGAGCCCTATACAACTGCAGAAGAACCTCTTTACTCCTATACTGAAATCCTCTTGTTATGAAGGCCAACATTCCATTAGCTTTCTTCACTGCCTGCTGTACCTGCAAGCCAACTTTCAGTGACCGGTGTACAAGGACACCCAGGTCTCACTGCACCTCCCCCTTACCTAACCTAACCCCATTGAGATAATAATCTGCCCCCTTGTTTTTGCCGCCAAAGTGGATAACCTCACATTTATCTATATTATACTGCATCTGCCACGCATCTGCCCACTCACTCAACCTGTCCAGGTCACACTGCAACCTCCTAACATCCTCTGCACAGTTCACACTGCCTCCCAGCTTTGTGTCAACCGCAAACTTGCTACTGTTACTCCTAATTCCCTCTTCCAAATCATTAATATTCAGTATATGGTAAACAGTTGCGGCCCCAACACCGAGCCTTGTGGCACTCCACTCGCCACTGCCTGCCATTCTGAAAAGGACCCGTTCACTCCTACTCCTTGCTTCCGGTCTGCCAACCAATTTTCTATCCATGTCAACACCCAACCCCCAATACCATGTGCTCTCATTTTAGTCACCAGTCTCCCGTGCGGGACCTTATCATAGGCTTTCTGAAAGTCTAGATACACTACATCCACTGGCACCCCTTCATCTATTTTACTTGTCACATCTTCAAAAAATTCCAGAAGATTAGTCAAGCATGATTTCCCTTTCATAAATCCATGTTGACTTGGACTAATCCTTTTACTGCTATCCAAATGCCCCATTATTACTGCTTTAATAATTGACTCCAGCATCTTTCCCACCACCGAAGTCAGGCTAACTGGTCTGTAATTCCCCATTTTCTTGAAAAGTGGGATAACATTAGCTATCCACCAATCCACAAGAACTGATCCTGAATCTACAGAACATTGGAAAATTATCACAAATGCGTCCACTATTTCTAGAGCCACTTCCCTGAGGACCCTGGGATGCAGGCCATCAGGCCTACGGGATTTTTCATCCTTCAGTCCCATTAGCCTACCCAATACTATTTCTCGCCTAATGAAAATTTCTTTCAGTTCCTCTACCCCCTTAGATCCTCTGTCCTTCAGTACATCTGGGAGATTGTTTGTGTCTTCCTTAGTGAAGACAGATCCGAAGTACCTATTCAACTCTTCTGCCATTTCCTTGTTGCCCATAATAATTTCACCCGTGTCTGCCTTCAAGGGACTCACATTTGACTTTGTTACTCTTTTTCCCTTAATATATCGAAAGAAGCTTATACTGCCCTTCTTTATATTCCTGGCCAGCTTCCCTTCGTACTTCATCTTTTCAGCCCGTATTGCCCGTTTTGTTTCCTTCTGATGTCCTATGAAAGTTTCCCAATCCTCTGGCTTCTGGCTACTCTTTGCTGTGTTATACATCTTTTCTTTTAGTTTTATTCTATCCCTAACTTCTCTTGTCAGCCACGATTGCCTCCTACTCCCCTTAGAATCTTTCTTTCTTTTCGGAATGAAATGATCCTGCGTCTTCCGGATTATGTCTAGAAATTCCTGCCGTTGCTGTTCCACCGTAATTCCAGCTAGGATCCCTTTCCAGGATCCTTTTCCAGTCAGCATTTGTATACAACTTTGGAGAGACTGCATTTAGAGTATTGTATTCAGTTCTGGGCACCATGTTATAGGAGAGATGTTGTCAAGCTGGAAGGGGTACAGAGATTTACAAGGATAGACAGTAGATAATCGGTGCAGGAGTAGGCCATTCGGCCCTTCAATCCAGCACCGCCATTCAATGTGATCATGGCTGATCATCCACAATCAGTACCCCGTTCCTGCCTTCTCCTCATATCCCCTGACTCTGCTATCTGTAAGAGCCCTATCTAGCTCTCTCTTGAAAGTATCCAGAGGACCGGCTTTCACCGCCCTCTGAGGCGGAGAATTCCACAGACTCACAACTCTCTGTGAGAAAAAATGTTTCCTCATTTCCGTTCTAAATGGCTTAGCCCTTTTTCTTAAACTGTGGCCCCTGGTTCTGGACTCCCCCAAGATCGGGAACATGTTTCCTGCCTCGAGTGTGTCCAAACCCTTAATCTATTAAATTAAAAGTCTCATCTTGACCACTTCCTGTTTGCACTGTGCTTTCATTTTACAAAAAACGCTATGACATATGGATGTGATTTTTTGGCCATCTTTCTCAGAGTCCTCCTCCGCTGCGCAGGCCCCTAGGATTTTTCCCATCGATGAAAAATAAAAGACTTATCAATGTTTTTAAAAACTTCAGATTCTCTCTCCTGTCAATCACCATCATAAAGGCCACGTTCCTTCCGGTGGGAGGGGGGTGGGAATATAAACCCGGAAGGGTGGGCGTGACTCAGTCTGTCTGCAAGATGGAGAGGGAGAGGTCATGACTCTCTTTCTAACCTGGGAAACTACAGAACACTGTGAGTATGCAATATACTTGAATAAATGATTTGTTAGCCCTTAATGAAAATGAAATGAGTTGTTTATATAATCATATAACAATTACAGCACAGAAACAGGCCATCTCGGCCCTTCTAGTCCGTGCCGAACACTTACACTCACCTAGTCCCATCTACCTGCACTCAGACCATAACCCTCCATTCCTTTCCCGTCCATATACCTATCCAATTTATTTTTAAATTATAAAATCGAACCTGCCTCCATCACTTCCACTGGAAGCTCATTCCACACAGCTACCACTCTCTGCGTAAAGAAGTTCCCCCTCATGTTACCCCTAAACTTCTGTCCCTTAATTCTGAAGTCATGTCCTCTTGTTTGAATCTTCCCTACTCTCAATGGGAAAAGTTTATCCACGTCAACTCTGTCTATCCCTCCCATAGTGGGCGGCGCGACTCTTGTCAGCAGCGGCCTCTGCAGTCCGTCTGTCTTTTTATTGTTTTCTGTCTTGTTCTATGTAGTTTTTATTGTTTTTTTTGTCGGGGTATGTGTATGGGGGTGGGGTGGCGTGGGGGAACTTTAAGGTCTTTCCCCTGCACGGGAGACCCGACGTTTTCTTTGTCGGGTCTCCGTTGTCGTTGGGGCTGCAACGTGGAGCGGCCTCCAACAGGAATGACCTGGGGCTCCAGTCGCGGAGCTGCGGATTTACTCACCATCACGGAGCTGACCGAGTCCGGAGCGGGTGTAGCTGTGGTGGAGCGCTGCTGTGACCCGACCCCCAGAGTTTCGGAAGCTCCTACTGCAGGTCTGTGGACAGTAATACCGGGAGCCCGCGGGTCCCTGGTGGGAGACCGCTTTTCGGGGCTTCCGCAACGGCGACTTCTCCCGCCCGAGTTGCGGGGTTGAAGCTTACCTGGAGCGGGGCCTACATCACCGCCCCGCGCGGCTTGGAATGGCCGCGGGACTTTGTGAGCGCCCGCCGGGGCTCCAACACCAAGAGCCCGCCGGGGCTCCAACACCAAGACCCGGTGCGTGGCCTTGCATCGCTCGGCGTGGCTTTAATGGCTGCGGGATATTTAACATCGCCCGCCGGGGGCTTTGACTCTGTCTTTGACTCTGACATGGGGGGGAGAGGGGAGTGCAGGGGAGAGATATGTTTAAGTTTTGCCTTCCATGACAGTGAGGAGGACTCACTGTGATGGATGTTTATGTGAATTGAATTGTGTTGGTGTGTGTCTTGGTTCTTTTTTTGTATGGCTGCAGAAACCAAATTTCGTTTGAACCTCATGTGAGGTTCAAATGATAATAAAAGGTATTGTATTGTGTATAATTTTAAAGACCTCTATCAAGTCCCCCCCTTAACCTTCTGCGCTCCAAAGAATAAAGACCTAACTTGTTCAACCTTTCTCTGTAACTTAGTTGCTGAAACCCAGGCAACATTCTAGTAAATCTCCTCTGTACTCTCTCTATTTTGTTGACATTCTTCCTATAATTTGACGACCAAAATTGTACACCATACTCCAGAATTGGTCTCACCAATGCCTTGTACAATTTTAACATTACAACCCAACTTCTATACCCAATGTACACAAAATGGCTGGGGAAACTCAGCGGGTGCAGCAGCATCTATGGAGCGAAGGAAATAGGCGACGTTTCGGGCCGAAACCCTTCTTCAGACTCAATTCTATACCCAATTCTATACCCAATGCACTGATTTATAAAGGCAAGCACTCCAAAAGCTTTCTTTACCACCCTATCTACATGAGATTCTTCCTTCAGGGAACTATGCACAGTTATTCCTAGATCCCTCTGTTCAACTGCATTCCTCAATTAGCTACCATTTACCATGTGTGTCCTATTTTGATTTGTCCTGCCAAGATGTAGCACTTCACACTTATCAGCATTAAACTCCATCTGCCATCTTTCAGCCCATTCTTCCAAATGGTCTAAATCTCTCTGTAGACTTTGGAAATCTACTTCATTATCCACAACACCACCTATCTTAGTATCATTGCATACTTACTATGGCCTGCCCTGTGCTTGAAACTGCAATGACAATGGAAATGAAGTGAAAATGCAATCAGTTTGGCTTGAGCCTGCTCTGTGCTTAAAACTGCAATGGCAATGGAAATAAAGTGAAAATGCAATGTGCTGTTTGGCTTGAGCCTGCCGTGTGCTTGAAACTGCAATGGCAATGGAAATGAAGTGAAAATGCAATGAGCTGTTTGGCTAGAGCCTGGCCTGTGCTTGAAAGTACAATGGTAATGGAAATGAAGTGAAAATACAATGAGCTGTTTGACTTGAGCCTGTCCTGTGCTTGAAAGTGCAATGCCAATGGAAATGATGTGAAAATGCAATCAGCTGTTTGACTTTAGCCTGCCCTGTGTTTGAAAGTGCAAAGGCAATGGAAATTAAATGAAAATGCAATCCGCTGTTTGGCTTGGCCTGCCCTGTGCTTGAAACTGCAATGACAATGGAAGTGAAATGCAAATGCAATGAGCTATTCGGCCTGCCCTATGCTAGAAAGTGCAATGCAATTGGAAATGAAATGAAATGAGTTGTTCGGCCTGCCTGAAGCCACTAATTTTGGCCCACAAGGCCCTTATTAGCTGAGAAACCAGTCGTCTTTGCCCAAAATGCCCCTATTAGCCCAGGAGCAATTTGGCCCAAAAGGCCCGTACCAGGCCAGGAAAGTCCAGAAAAAGTGCCTTTCACTGAGATTCCCCTCAGATTTTTTTTTAAAGAGCCCCTTTGGTGCCGCTATTTCATCTTTTATGATTGACTCCATTATCTTCCCCACCACCAATGTCAGGCTAACTGGTCTATAATTTCCTGTTTTCTCTCTCCCGCCTTTCTTAAAAAGTAACATGTAATTGTTATATGGTTAGATGGTTATATGGAATGAACTGATCTTAGGAATGAACTGATCCTGCACCTTTTGTATTATTCCCAGAAATACCTGCCATTGTTGTTCCACTGTCATCCCAACTAGGCTATCTTTCCAGAACTAGAGTTTCTGATATATAGGGAGAGGTTGAGTAGGCTGGGACACTATTCCATGGAGCACAGAATGTGGGGAGATAGAAACATAGAAAACAGGTGCAGGAGTAGGCCCTTCGGCCATTCAATATGATCATGGCTGATCATCCAACTCAGTATCCTGTACCTGCCTTCTCTCCATACCCCCTGATCCCTTTAGCCACAAGGGCCACATCTAACTCCCTCTTAAATATAGCCAATGAACTGGCCTCAACTACCTTCTGTGGCAGAGAATTCCACAGATTCACAACTCTCTTTGTGAAAAATGTTTTTCTCATCTCGGCCCTAAAAGATTTCCCCCTTATCCTTAAACTGTAATCCCTTGTTCTGGACTTCCCCAACATCGGGAACAATCTTCCTGCATCTAGCCTGTCCAACCCCTTAAGAATGTTGTACGTTTCTATAAGATCCCCCCTCAATCTTCTAAATTTTAGCAAGTACAAGCCAAGTCTATCCAGTCCTTCTTCATATGAAAGTCCTGACATCCCAGGAATCAGTCTGGTGAACCTTCTCTGTACTCCCTCTATGGCAAGAATGTATTTCCTCAGATTAGGACACCAAAACTGTACGCAATACTCCAGGTGTATCTCACCAAGACCCTGTACAACTGCAGTAGAACCTCCCTGCTCCTATACACTATAGATCTTATAGAGGAGTATAAAATCATGAGAGGAATATATCTGGCAGATGCACAGATTCTCATGCTTAGAATAGATGTATCAAGGACCAGAGGACATAGGTTTATGGTGAAGGGGGGAAAGATTTAATAGGAATCTGAGGGATAAATTTGTCACACAAAGGGTGGTGGGTGTATGGAACGAGCTGCCAGAGGAGATAGTTGAGGCTTGGACTATCCCAACATTTAAGAAACTGTTAGACAGGTACATGGATAGGACAGGTTTGGAGGGATATGGGCAAAACGTGGGCAGGTGGGACTAGTGTAGAGGGGACTTGTTGGCCGGTGTGGGGAATATGGGCTGAAGGGCCTGTTTCCACACTGTGGTTCTATGACACATCTCCTTTCAACGTTGCTCCTTTCATCTTAAGATGTGACCTCTAGACTTTGACATTTCCACCTTGGAGGGAAAAGGTTCTGACCATCCTATCTATGTCTCTCATCATTTTATACACTTCTACTGTATCTGGAAACTTCCTCTCCAATAGCTTCAAATCAGTGAATCGATTTTAAATTCACTGATTTGGGGGTGAACAACCTATACTTCCCTTTATTTCTCTTCTTAATCAGAGCTTGTTGCACAGAAGGATCGGGATCCAAGTGTATAACTCCTGAGCTTGACAACATCTTTCCATAACATGTATATAGAGTTGTAAAGGATGCATATGGTGTGCTTTCTTTCATCGGACAGGGTATTGAGTGTAAGAGTCAGGAAGTCACAATGCAGCTTTATAGGACTTTGGTCACACTACATTTGGAGTATTGCGTGCAGTTCTGGTCATCTCAATGTAGGAAGGATTTGTAGCTTTGGAAAGGACGCAGGGAAAGTTTTCTGGGATGCTGGGAACAGTGGCTGAATGGGAGATGCCAGAGAGTAATGGTGGATGGCTGTTTGTCAGGTTGGAGGCAGGTGACTAGTGGGGTGCCTCATGGATCTGTGTTAGGTCCACTGTTGTTTGTCATGTACATCAATGATCTGGATGATGGAGTGGTAAATTGGATTAGTAAGTATGCAGATGATACTAAGATAGGTGGTGTTGTGGATAATGAAGTAGATTTCCAAAGTCTACAGAGAGATTTAGACCATTTGGAAGAATGGGCTGAAAGATGGCAAATGGAGTTTAATGCTGATAAGTGTGAGGTGCTACATCTTGGCAAACCAAAATAGGACGCACATGGTAAATGGTAGCGAATTGAGGAATGCATTTGAACAGAGTGATCTAGGAATAACTGTGCATAGTTCCCTGAAGGTGGAATCTCATGTAGATAGGGTGGTAAAGAAAGCTTTTGGTGTGCTAGCCTTTATAAATCAGAGCATTGAGTACAGAAGTTGGGATGTAATGTTAAAATTGTACAAGGCATTGGTGAGACCAATTCTGGAGTATGGGGTACAATTTTGGTCGCCCAATTATAGGAAGGATGTCAACAAAATAGAGAGAGTACAAAGGAGATTTACTAAAATGTTGCCTGGGTTTCAGCAACTAAGTTACAGAGAAAGGTTGAACAAGTTAGATCTTTATTCTTTGGAGCGCTTAAGGTTAAGGGGGGACTTGATAGAGGTCTTTAAAATGATGAGAGGGATAGACAGAGTAGACGTCGATAAGCTTTACCCATTGAGAATAGGGAAGATTCAAACAAGAGGACATGACTTCAGAATTAAGGGACAGAAGTTTGGGGGTAACATGAGGGGGAACGTCTTTACTCAGAGAGTGGTAGCTGTGTGGAATGAGCTTCCAGTGGAAGTGGTGGAGGCAGGTTCGATTTTATCATTTAAAAATAAATTGGATAGGTATATGGATGGGAAAGGAATGGAGGGTTATGGTCTGAGTGCGGGTAGATGGGACTAGGGGAGAATAAGTGTTCGGCACAGACTTGTAGGGCCGAGATGGCCTGTTTCCATGCTGAAATTGTTATATGGTTATAGTATATGGTTACACCAGGATCAATCTCGGTCACCGTCTCTGTGTGTTACTCCAGGACCAATCTCTGTCACCGTCTCTGTGTGTTACTCCAGGACCAATCTCTGTCACCATCTCTGTGTGTTACTCCAGGACCAATCTCTGTCACCATCTCTGTGTGTTACTCCAGGACCAATCTCTGTCACTGCATCCTTTATGTTATTTCAGGATTAATTTTACTTGTTGCTGTCTGTGGTTAAACTTGGCTTATTTCACGCCCTTTCCCCCCGATGATTCACATCTATCACAATGTAACGTAGAATGATACTACTTAACTAAAACCATTAAACCATGGTGCAGCGATAGAGTTGCTGCCTTACTATGCCAGGAACTCGGGTTCGATCCTGACCACGGGTGCTGTCTGTATGGAGTTTGTACGTTCTCCCCCTGATTGTGTGGGTTTTCTCCGGGCGCTCCGGTTTCTTCACACATTACACTGACATGCGGGTTTGTAGGTTAATTGGCTTCTGTAAATTGTCCCTAGTGTGTGCAGGATAGAACTAATGCACAGGGTGGTTACTATTCAGTGGGCCGAAGGGCCTAATTCCATGCTCTCTCTAAACTAAACTAAACATTGTAATCTAGAATGATGCCGCTTAATTAAAACCATTCAACCAGTAACATCGCAAGTATCATATGATTAGTGTATATAATAGTGTATGATAAGTGTAACTGTTACTAGAATGGTATGATTTGTAACATGTGATATATTCTATATCAGTCTCGTGAATATGTGAGTATGCGCAGTGTACTTTTATAAAATAAAGAAGACCCACACTGGCAACAGCGTGGACTGAAAACCTGTGCATGTTTCTATCTACATGCTGAAGCCGTAATATCTTACAATATGGGAGAGCACAGATCAGTGGATTGTACTCAAGAGTATTTGACAACAACATGAGCATCGTCCAGTTCTTGACAACAGTCCATGTGACCGAGCAGCACTTCCTTCAAACAGTCACCGGGTGCATCACTTCAGATCACAGGTTCGTCTCTCACGGGGCTTTGAAGATATTACAGCAGTGCTTTGGCAGGATAGATTAGAGGGCTCGTCTAGGGAGGCTATTTGGGTGGAACTGAGAAATGGGAAAGGGGTAGCAACACTTATAGGGGTGTATTATAGACCGCCAAATGGGGAGCGAGAATTGAAAGAGCAAATATGTAAGGAGATTGCAGATATTAGTATTAAGCACAAGGTAGTGATTGTGGGAGATTTCAATTTTCCACACATAGACTGGGAAACACATTCTGTAAATAGGCTGGATGGGTTGGAGTTTGTAAAATGTGTGCAGGATAGTTTTTTGCAACAATACATAGAAGTACCTACTAGAGAAGGGGCGGTACTGGACCTCCTGTTAGGAAATGAGATGGGTCAGGTGGCAGAGGTATGCGTTGGGGAACAGTTCGGGTCCAGTGATCACAATACCATTAGTTTCAATATAATTATGGAGAGGGACAAAACTGGACCTAGGGTTGAGATTTTTGATTGGAGAAAGGCTAACTTTGAGGAGATGCGAAAGGATTTAAAAGGAGTAAATTGGGACAGTTTGTTTTATGGGAAAGATGTGGAAGAGAAATGGAGGACATTTAAAGGTGAAATTTTAAGAGTACAGAATCTTTATGTCCCTGTTCGGTTGAAAGGAAATCGTAAAAATTGTAAAGAGCCATGGTTTTCAAGGGAAATTGGACACTTGGTTCGGAAAAAGAGGGAGATCTACAATAGTTATAGGCAGCATGGAGTAAATGAGGTGCTCGAGGAGTATAAAGAATGTAAAAAGAATCTTAAGAAAGAAATTAGAAAAGCTAAAAGAAGATATGAGGTTGCTTTGGCAAGTAAGGTAAAAGTAAATCCGAAGGGTTTCTACCGCTATATTAATAGCAAAAGGATAACGAGGGATAAAATTGGTCCATTAGAGAGTCAGTGTGGCCAACTATCTGCAGAGCCAAAAGAGATGGGGGAGATATTGAACGTTTCTTTTCTTCGGTATTCACCAAGGAGAAGGATATTGAATTATGTGAGGTAAGGGAAACAAGTAGAGTAGCTATGGAAACTATGAGGATCAAAGAAGAGGAAGTACTGACACTTTTGAGAAATATAAAAGTGGATAAGTCTCCAGGTCCGGACAGGATATTCCCTAGGACATTGAGGGAAGTTAGTGTAGAAATAGCAGGGGCTATGGCAGAAATATTTCAAATGTCATTAGAAACGGGAATAGTGCCGGAGGATTGGCGTACTGCGCATGTTGTTCCATTGTTTAAAAAGGGGTCTAAGAGTAAACCTAGCAATTATAGACCTGTTAGTTTGACGTCAGTGGTGGGCAAATTAATGGAAAGAATACTTAGAGATAATATATATAAGCATCTGGATAAACAGGGTCTGATTAGGAACAGTCAACATGGATTTGTGCCTGGAAGGTCATGTTTAACTAATCTTCTTGAATTTTTTGAAGATGTTACTCGGGAAATTGATGAGGGTAAAGCAGTGGATGTTGTGTATATGGACTTCAGTAAGGCCTTTGACAAGGTTCCTCATGGAAGGTTGGTTAAGAAGGTTCAATGGTTGGGTATTAATGGTGGAGTAGCAAGATGGATTCAACAGTGGCTGAATGGGAGATGCCAGAGAGTAATGGTGGATGGTTGTTTGTCAGGTTGGAGGCCAGTGACGAGTGGGGTGCCACAGGGATCTGTGTTGGGTCCACTGTTGTTTGTCATGTACATCAATGATCTGGACGATGGTGTGGTAAATTGGATTAGTAAGTATGCAGATGATACTAAGATAGGTGGGGTTGCGGGTAATGAAGTAGAGTTTCAAAGTCTACAGAGAGATTTATGCCAGTTGGAAGAGTGGGCTGAAAGATGGCAGATGGAGTTTAATGCTGATAAGTGTGAGGTGCTACATCTTGGCAGGACAAATCAAAATAGGACGTACATGGTAAATGGTAGGGAATTGAAGAATGTAGGTGAACAGAGGGATCTGGGAATAACTGTGCACAGTTCCATGAAAGTGGAATCTCATGTAGATAGGGTGGTAAAGAAAGCTTTTGGTGTGCTGGCCTTTATAAATCAGAGCATTGAGTATAGAAGTTGGGATGTAATGTTAAAATTGTACAAGGCATTGGTGAGGCCAATTCTGGAGTATGGTGTACAATTTTGGTCGCCTAATTATAGGAAGGATGTCAACAAAATAGAGAGAGTACAGAGGAGATTTACTAGAATGTTGCCTGGGTTTCAGCAACTAAGTTACAGAGAAAGGTTGAACAAGTTAGGACTTTATTCTTTGGAGCGCAGAAGTTTAAGGGGGGACTTGATAGAGGTTTTTAAAATGATGAGAGGGATAGACAGAGTTGACGTGGAAAAGCTTTTCCCACTGAGAGTAGGGAAGATTCAAACAAGGGGACATGACTTGAGAATTAAGGGACTGAAGTTTAGGGGTAACATGAGGGGGAACTTCTTTACTCAGAGAGTGGTAGCTGTGTGGAATGAGCTTCCAGTGAAGGTGGTGGAGGCAGGTTCGTTTTTATAATTTAAAAATAAATTGGATAGTTATATGGATGGGAAAGGAATGGAGGGTTATGGTCTGAGCGCAGGTATATGGGACTAGGAGAGATTATGTGTTCGGCACAGACTAGAGGGGTCGAGATGGCCTGTTTCCGTGCTGTAATTGTTATATGGTTATATGGTTATATGGCTTGAATCTACATCTGAACCATATCTGACATGTAGAAAGATGTTTCCCGGGCAGACTGGCAAATAAATGAGGAAACTCACGTTTGTTCCTATGGGAATTCTTCCCTCCAGTATCATGCGAAGAAGCTCTTTTGGTTTCACATGTGACTTCAACATTGCATTCCATCCGGCTGTATCCCAAAACTTTAACTTCGCCAACTTGTAGGTTTTCAGCTGTGAATGTTCAAAAAGACATACATCTTTGTCGATGGTTGAAAGGGTCAAGAGCTTCAAATTCCTGGGCGTGCACATCTCTGAAGATTTTTCCTGGTCCGAGAACACTAATGCAATTATCAAGAAAGCCCATCAGCGCCTCTACTTCCTGAGAAGATTACGGAGAGTCGGTTTGTCAAGAAAGACTCTCTCTATCTTCTACAGGTGCACAGTAGAGAGCATGCTGACCGGTTGCATCGTGGCTTGGTTCGGCAAGTTGAACGCCCTGGAGAGGAAAAGACTACAAAAAGTAGTAAGCAATGCCCAGTCCATCATCGGCTCTGACCTTCCTTCCATCGAGGTGATTTATCGCAGTCGCTGCCTCAATAAGGCTGGTAGTATCATCAAAGACCCAGACCATCCTGGCCACACACTCATCTCCCTGCTACCTTCAGGTAGAAGGTACAGGAGCCTGAAGACTGCAACAACCAGGTTCAGGAATAGCTACTTCCCCACAGCCATCAGGCTATTAAACCTGGCTCGGACAAAACTCTGATTATTAATAACCACTTTCTGTTATTTGCACTTTATCAGTTTATTTATTCATGTGTGTATATATTTATATCATGGTATATGGACACACTTATCTGTTTTGTAGTAAATGCCTACTATGTTCTGTGTGCTTAAGCAAAGCAAGAATTTCATTGTCCTATACAGGGACACATGACAATAAACTCACTTGAACTTGATCTGTCCAGCACTATTTGTGGAGAATTAAGTGCCGTTAGGAAAAGGGGAGATGCAACGAGACCTGGGTGTCATGGTACACCAGTCATTGAAAGTAGGCATGCAGGTGCAGCAGGCAGTGAAGAAAGCGAATGGTATGTTAGCATTCATAGCAAAATGATTTGAGTATAGGAGCAGGGAGGTTCTACTGCAGTTGTACAGGGTTTTGGTGAGACCACAACTGGAGTATTGCGTACAGTTTTGGTCTCCAAATCTGAGGAAAGACATTCTTGCCATAGAGGGAGTACAGAGAAGGTTCACCAGACTGATTCCTGGGATGTCATGACTTTAATATGAAGAAAGACTGGATAGACTCGGCTTGTACTCGCTAGAATTTAGAAGATTGAGGGAGGATCTTATAGAAATTTACAAAATTCTTAAGGGGTTGGACAAGCTAGATGCAGGAAGATTGTTCCCGATGTTGGGGAAGTACAGGGCAAGGGGACACAGTTTAAGGTTAAAGGGGAAATCTTTTAGGACCGAGATGAGAAAAACATTTTTCACACAGAGAGTGGTGAATCTCGATCTCTCTGCCACAGAAGGTAGTTGAGGCCAGTTCATTGGCTATATTTAAGAGGGAGTTAGATGTGGCCCGTGTGGTTAAAGGGATCAAGGGGTATGGAGAGAAGACAGGTACAGGATATTGAGTTGGATGATCAGCCATGATCATATTGATGGTGGTGCTGGCTCGAAGGGCCGAATGGCCTATTCCTGCACCTATTTTCTATGTTTCTATGTGCAATCCCTTCACAGCAGGATCCCATCAACAGCAAAATAATGATCAACAGAATGTCTGCTTTTGTGTAGGAAGGAACTGCAGATGCTGTTTAAAACAAAGATAGACACAAAAAGCTGGGTTAACTCAGTGGGACAGGCAGTATTCCTAAAGAGAAGGAATCGATGATGTTTCGGGTCGAGACCCTTCTTCAGACCAAAAGGGCCTCGACCCGAAACTTCACCTATTCCTTCTCTCCAGAGATGCTGCCTGACCCGCTGAGTTACTCCAGCACTCTGTCAAACGACATCTACCCATGTTCTCCACAGATACTGCCTGTCCCACTGAGTTACTCTAGCACTCTGTCTAAGTGCTTCTGTGTTGTGGGCTGATGACTAAACCTTAACACTGGGACACAAACCTTGTTACCTGCCCTGTTCCCAGTGACGATGGGTCCCAGGGACATGGGGAGAATTCCCGGATGAGAACTGGAATTGGGTTTTACAATCGATCAGCAGACATTTGTTCTCAGTGAGTGCGTGGCTGTTATTCCCTATAAACATCCCAAGAGTCCAGTTGTCGGGTAAACCAGGGGGATAAAGAATGGGCGGTGATGTCGCCTCTCCAGCAAAGCAATCTATGTGTGTATTAAATAACAAGAGAGTGGGTGTAGATCCATCACTATATTATTAATCTGATCCATGCCCGGTTTCACTATATTGCTGACCCGATCCATGATCCTGGCCGGGTTTTCACAATGTCATCTTGTGGAAGGCAGCTGAGCTGGGTCAGTTACTCAGTTTAATAAGGAATGCAAAACTACATGTTTAAGAAAGAACTGCAGATTCTAGAACAATCAACGGTAGACAAAAAATGCTGGAGAAACTCAGCGGGCGAGGCAGCATCTATGGAGAGAAGGAATAGGCGACGTTTCAGGTCGAGACTTCTTCAGACTCTGGAGAGAAGGTATAGGCGACGTAAACTGCATGGAAGCTTTGATTTCGTCTCTGACAATGGATATTAAAGAACTTTGTATGAAGTTAAACGACTTTATAAAGTGGGTACCTCCAATGTGAGAGAATTGGGATCCATCCCGGTCGGGACACATGTCACGGTCCTTCCATCTGGATCCAGAGCGGAGAAGAAGGTGTTGATGATGGAAGTTTTCCCAGCCGCTACCATACCGTACAGCAGGATGTTGATGTAACCCTCATGCCCATCGGGAAGGTTGTAGTTGATCAGGTAATCCTTCAGGCCCTGCAGATTCCTGCCAGAGAACAAGGAGGAGAACGTTTACCAGGTGTCTGGGTGAAACACATGGATCAGATCATCACATCTCGTTGTGTTTTGCTCACCGTTCCAGCATCTACAAAGTGCTGGAGGAACTCAGCGGGTCAGGCAGCATCAGTGGAGCGAAAGGACAAGCGATATTTCGGATCAGTTTGAAGAAGGGACCTGAACCAACACGTCGCCTGTTCATTCCCTCCACAGATGCTGCCTGAGCCGCTGTTTCTCTGGCACATTGTGTTTTTGCATCACATCTCACTGTGTCGGTCCTGAACACACTCTGCGATTGAGGCAACTTACCGCTCGTCCATTGGTGGTTTGTGAACGCAGTTGTCCTTTGAATAATCTGAAATAGAAGTTAAAATAATTAATATGTATGTTTTTAATCTCGAGAGGGAGATCTCATTACTAACGTGAACTGACCGCTTCCCATCCTGGTACAGTGTGTAACAAGAATAAGTGGCGATGAGCCGACAAATGGCGATGAGCTGACTGCGTCGCGACTAGAAATCCAAGTCTATGTTTCACTTCCACTTTGTGCGGGCTTTGTCATTGGTGGTTGAGCGAACGTGATGTTACTTTTACACCACCTTCATTCTGCCCGGGCCCATCCCGTGTCTCTACCCACGTTAACCCGTCAAACTACTCCATTCCCCTTTCCAATTCCATGACCCGACACCTTCAGCAAGTAAACCGCTAGGATTGGGAGTTGAGTGGGTGAAGGAGGGAGAAGACTGGATGGGGTGTGGGTTCCTTGTCTGCTCACAGGCAGCTGTGAGTGGACACTTCACGCTAGTAATGAGAATCGCAGAGCCATCAGAGGCCATTCAGCCCGTTGTCCTGGTGCAGCTCCTGTTCAGCACCACACTTGACCTTTATCCCCAACCTCATCAAGCCTCCACTGAGTGCACAACCAGGACCTTTGGGAGGTTCATTGCACTGTCCTGTCAGGTCCTTGGTCCGGATGAAAACTTGTATCCTCATCACTGCCTCTTATGAGTCTGCCAATTACGCCCTGGTAATGGCTCATTAGTCACATGGAAGAGGTTCTCCATCCAAATGTGCCACCACTGTGAACCCCTGGATCAGCACTTCTCTTCAGCATCTTTGCCCAACTCCTCCAATCCCTCCACCGAGCTGATGCTCCAGCTTGCAGGCAGCTCCTTGCTCAACCACCCATGCCTTGCCCAGGACAGGAAGTCTTTCCTGTAGTGAGCCAGATGTGTTCACCAGGGAATGTGGATTCTTTGGGATAGAAGTTACTGATATAAACATCGTAGAATGCACCAAGAAAAGTGTGTTGGTTGTGTAGATTGGTTTATGCATGCAACCAATCATATATAGGTTACCATTACTAACCCCACCTTACTGTATCATTTATTTACAGGTTGCATCACAGTTTGGTTTAGGAACAACTGTCCCCAAGATCGCAAGATTGCAGAGAGTTGTAGATGTAGCCCAGTCCATCACACACTCCACACTCCCCACCATTGTAGATGTAGCCCAGTCCATCACACAGACCACATTCCCCACCATTGTAGATGTAGCCCAGTCCATCACACAGACCACATTCCCCACCATTGTAGATGTAGCCCAGTCCATCACACACACCACACTCCCCACCATTGTAGATGTAACCCAGTCCCAGTCCATCACACACTCCACACTCCCCACCATTGTAGATGTAGCCCAGTCCATCACACAGACCACATTCCCCACCATTGTAGATGTAGCCCAGTCCATCACACAGACCACATTCCCCACCATTGTAGATGTAGCCCAGTCCATCACACAGACCACATTCCCCACCATCGACTCCATCTAAACTTCATGCTGCCTAGGGAAAGCAGCCAACATGTTCCACCCTGGTCATTCTTTGTAGAACTCATGGACTTCATTGGCCACAACCAATTTCGATCCTGCACTCAAATTCACTTGGATAGCTCTGACTCCTTCCTCCCATTTCTTGATCTCACCATGAGTCTGGTCTTGACCTGAAACGTCATCCATTCCTTTTCTCCATAGATGCTGCCTGACCTGCTGAGTTACTCCAGCACTTTGTCTATTTCCAGTAATTTCTTCTTTTCCCCACTGCGGTCCAGCAGAAGGTACAGAAGCTTGAAAGCGCGCCCCACCGGATTCAGGAACAGCTTCTTCCCCTCTGTTATCAGGCTTCTGAATGGTCCTTCCATAAGCTAGGGTACTGTCTGATTCACCTCAACCCCATTGTGGATATTGGACTTTGTCTTTGGAATTGATGCGCTTCAATGCTGAGAACTATATTCTGTACCCTGTACCTGCCCCTTCGCTCTTACTTTTGTAAGGACTTGATTGCATTGATGTATCGTATATTATCTGTTTGGATAGCATGCAGAACAAAGCTCTTCATTGTACCACAGTACACAGGACCACAATAAGCATCAGGAGTCAAGCATAATTAATTGTCATATGTGCCAAAATGGAAAAAATAAATTCTTACTTGAGGCTGCACAACAGGTATTTAAACACAGTACTCACTAGATAACATAACAAACATGAGGGTATGAGATGTGAATTGGCCAAGATAGACTGGCAATTGATTCTTAAAGGGTTGATGGTGGAAATGCAATGGAAGGCATTTAAAGACTGCATGAATGAATTACAACATTTGTTCATCCCAGTTTGGCAAAAGAATAAATCAGGGAAGGTAGTGCATCCGTGGATAACAAGGGAAATAAGGGATAGTATCAAAATAAATGATGAAGCATACAAATTAGTCAGAAAAAGCAGCTTACCAGGGGACTGGGAGAAATTCAGCATCCAACAAAGGAGGACAAAGGGCTTAATTAGGAGGGTGTCTGATGTTGAAAGACCAGAAACACCCAATGACCCTAGGTTACATCACTGATGATGTGTTCAGGAGCATCTATCGATGTATTTGTATCAATCACTGTGCTGGTGAAACAGTGGCGACCAGGAATGGACTGGTTGACAACCAAGAATAGGGTGTGATGACTGGCAAGACAGTAGACAGCTCGGAAAGACGGCAACCGGGGCGGGGCGGGTTGGCAGCCCAAACCGCTTCCTCTGAGAGGAGGAGAACCAAATCACGCTACAGAAAAGCACATGGAAAAATACCCCCAGGGGACTCAAATAGAGAAAGCTAGTAGACAGTGTGTGAGGCAGGAGGCAGAGAAGGAAAGCACTCAGACCCAACATGTAGGGGGAAAGAAGAAAACAATAATAAACAGAATAAGAGGTGGTGGGGTTCTTAAATGGGTGAGCAGAGAAACAGAGGGGTGTAAAATGCGGGCAGAAGCAATAGGTAGCAAGGTGAAAAGTAAAAGTGGCAGGCAGACAAATCCAGGGCAAAAATCAAAAAGGGCCACTTTTCAACATAATTGTAAAAGGGGTAAGAGCATTGTAAAAACAAGTCTGAAGGCTTTGTGTCTCAATGCAAGGAGCATTCATAATAAGGTCGATGAGTTGAACGTGCAGATAGCTATTAATGATTATGATATAGTTGGGATCACGGAGACATGGCTCCAGGGTGACCAAGGCTGGGAGCTGAACATCCAGGGATATCCAATATTCAGGAGGGATAGACAGAAAGGAAAAGGAGGTGGGGTAGCATTGCTGGTTAGAGAGGAGATTAACGCAATGGAAAGGAAGGACATTAGCCAGGAGGATGTGGAATCAGTATGGGTAGAGCTGCGAAACACTAAGGGGCAGAAAACGCTAGTGGGTGTTGTGTACAGGCCACCTAACAGTAGTAGTGAAGTTGGGATGGCATCAAACAGGAAATAAGGAATGCGTGCAACAAAGGTAAAACAGCTATAATGGGTGACTTCAATCTACATATAGATTGGGTGAATCAAATTGGCAGGGGTGCTGAGGAAGAAGATTTCTTGAAATGTATGCGGGATAGTTTCCTAAACCAACATGTAGAGGAACCAACGAGAGAGCAGGCTATTCTAGACTGGATATTGAGTAATGAGGAAGGGTTAGTTAGCAGTCTTGTTGTGCGTGCCTCCTTGGGCAAGAGTGACCATAATATGGTTGACTTCTTCATTAGGATGGAGAGTGACATTGTTAATTCAGAAACAATGGTTCTGAACTTAAAGAAAGGTAACTTTGAGGGTATGAGACGTGAATTGGCCAAGATTGACTGGCAATTAATTCTAAAAGGGTTGACGGTGGATATGCAATGGAAGGCATTTAAAGACTGCATGGATGAACTACAAAAATTGTTCATCCCAGTTTGGCAAAAGAATAAATCAGGGAAGGTAGTGCATCCATGGATAACAAGGGAAATCAGGGATAGTATCAAAGCAAAAGATGAAGCGTACAAATTAGCCAGAAAAAGCAGCCTACCAGAGGACTGGGAGAAATTCAGAGACCAGCAGAGGAGGGCAAAGGGCTCAATTAGGAAAGGGAAAATAGATTGTGAAAGAAAACTGTCAGAGAACATAAAAACTGACTGCAAAAGTTTCTATTAGATATGTGAAGAGAAAGAGATTAGTTAAAACAAATGTAGGTCCCTTGCAGTCAGAAACAGGTGAATTGATCATGGGGAACAAGGATTTGGCGGACCAATTGAATAACTACTTTGGTTCCGTCTTCACTAAGGAAGACATAAATAATCTGCCGGAAATAGCAGGGGACCGGGGGTCAAAGGAGATGCAGGAACTGAGTGAAATCCAGGTTAGTCGGGAAGTGGTGTTGGGTAAATTGAATGGATTAAAGGCCGATAAATCCCCAGGGCCAGATAGGCTGCATCCCAGAGTACTCAAGGAAGTAGCTCCAGAAATAGTGGATGCATTAGTGATAACTTTTCAAAACTCTTTAGATTCTGGAGTAGTTCCTGAGGATTGGAGGGTAGCTAACGTAACCCCACTTTTTAAGAAGGGAGGGAGAGAGAAAACGGGGAATTACAGACCAGTTAGTCTAACATCGGTAGCGGGGAAACTGCTAGAGTCAGTTATTAAAGATGGGATAGCAGCACATTTGGAAAGTGGTGAAATCATTGGACAAAGTCAGCATGGATTTACGAAAGGTAAATCATGTCTGACGAATCTTATAGAATTTTTCGAGGATGTAACTAGTAAAGTGGATAGGGGAGAACCAGTGGATGTGTTGTATCTGGACTTTCAGAAAGCTTTCAACAAGGTCCCACATAAGAGATTAGTATACAAACTTAAAGCACACGGTATTGGGGGTTCAGTATTGATGTGGATAGAGAACTGGCTGGCAAACAGGAAGCAAAGAGTAGGAGTAAACGGTTCCTTTTCATAATGGCAGGCAGTGACTAGTGGGGAACCGCAAGGCTCAGTGCTGGGACCCCAGCTATTTACAATATATATTAATGATCTGGATGAGGGAATTGAAGGCAACATCTCTAAGTTTGCAGATGACACTAAGCTGGGGGGCAGTGTTAACTGTGAGGAGGATGCTAGGGGACTGCAAGGTGACTTGGATAGGCTGGGTGAGTGGGCAAATGTTTGGCAGATGCAGTATAATGTGGATAAATGTGAGGTTATCCACTTTGGTGGCAAAAACAGGAAAGCAGACTATTATCTAAATGGTGGCCGATGAGGAAAAGGGGAGATACAACGAGACCTGGGTGTCATGGTACACCAGTCATTGAAAGTAGGCATGCAGGTGCAGCAGGCAGTGAAGAAAGCGAATGGTATGTTTGCTTTCATAGCAAAAGGATTTGGGTATAGGAGCAGCGAGGTTCTACTGCAGTTGTACAGGGTCTTGGTGAGACCGCACCTGGAGTATTGCATACAGTTTTGGTCTCCAAATCTGAGGAAGGACATTATTGCCATAGAGGGAGTGCAGAGAAGGTTCACCAGACTGATTTCTGGGATGTCAGGACTTTCATATAAAGAAAGACTGGATAGACTCGGCTTATACTCGCTAGAATTTAGAAGATTGAGGGGGGATCTTATAGAAACTTACAAAATTCTTAAGGGGTTGGACAGGCTAGATGCAGGAAGATTGTTCCCAATGTTGGGGAAGTCCAGGACAAGGGGTCACAGTTTAAGGATAAAGGGGAAATTTTTTAAGACAGAGATGAGAAAAACATTTTTTCACACAGAGTGGTGAATCTGTGGAATTCTAAGCCACAGAAGGTAGTTGAGGCCATTTCATTGGCTGGATTTAAGAGGGAGATAGATGTGGTCCTTGTGGCTAAAGGGATCAGGGTGCATGGAGAGAAGGCAGGTATGGGATATTGATTTCGATGATCAGCCATGATCATATTGAATGACGGTGCAGGCTCGAAGGGCCGAATGGCCTACTGCACCTATTTTCTATGTTTCTATGATTCTATGAATGCTCCTTGCACTGAGACACAAAGCCTTCTTACCCCCTATACAATTATGTTGAAAAGTGGCCCTTTTTGATTTTAGCCCTGGATTTGTCTGCCTGCCACTTTTACTTTTCACCTTGCTACCTAATGCTTCTACCCTCATTTTACAGCCCTCTGTCTGTCTGCTCACACATTTAATTAACCCACCACCTCTTATTCTCTGTTTATTATCTTTTTCTTCTTTCCCCCCTACATGTTGGGTCTGAGTGCTTCCCTTCTCTGCCTCGTGCCTCACACACTGTCTACTAGCTTTCTATATTTGAATCTCTCCCCCCCAACCATCCATTCCAGAGGTTTTATTTTCCTGATGCCATTTAAGCTTCACTTGGATTTCAATCACTTCAATGTAAAAGTAATTGGGAATGGGGAGCATTGGAACAAAAATTTGCCCTCGGTACATATTAGAAACATAGATAGAAACATAGAAAATAGGTGCAGGAGGAGGCCCTTCGGCCCTTCGAGCCAGCACTGCCATTCATTGTGATCATGGCTGATCATCCCCTATCAATAACCCATCCCTGCCTTCTCCCCATATCCCTTGATTCCACCAGCCCCTAGAACTCTATCTAACTCTCTCTTAAATCCATCCAGTGATTTGGCCTCCACTGCCCTCTGTGGCAGGGAATTCCATAAATTCACAACTCTCTGGGTGAAAACGTTTTTTTTCGCCTCAGTCTTAAATGACCTCCACTTTATTCTAAGACGGTGGCCCCTGGTTCTAGACTCACCCAACATTGGGAACCTTTTTCCTGCATCTAGATTGTCCAGTCCTTTTATATGCTGCTATAAGATTCCCCCCTCATGCTTCTAAACTCCAGTGAATACAAACCTAGTCTTTTCAATCTTTCCACATATGACAGTCCTGCCATCTCAGGGATCAATCTTGTGAACCTACGCTGCACTGCCTCAATCACAAGGATGTCCTTCCTCAAATTAGGAGACCAAAACTGTACACAATACTCCAGATGTGGTCTCACAGATGAAGGCCAATGTGCCAAAATCCTTTTTGACCAACCTATCTACATGTGATGCTTCTTTCAACACACTATGTACCTGGTGTCCTATATGCCTCTACAGTTAATTCACCTTTTTGCCTCGGACCCAGCTCATTGGCACTGACACCTCCGAACCCATTGATCATTTCACTTCCCATCGGCGTCTGATTCTAAACGCACTTGCACTACAGCTGAACATCCAAAAAAATTAAAATCAAGACTCAACTACTCCTCCAAGTGCAGCGCTCTCCTCAGTTGTGCTTCAAATATCTGCGAGGCCGTTTTGTGTAGTTGTGCTCACTATATTATAGAAATTATGTCCTATTGCCAGGGACAGTGCGGAACAGATTCACCAGGATGTTATCTGGGATGTCTGGCGTTAGTTAGAAGACAGATTCAATCGGGTGGGATTGGTCTCATTGGAGCGAGAATGCAGATGGGTGACATTACTGAGGCTTGTAAATGTATGTCAACTACAGCAGGATTGAGTGGATTGTCACAGTTATTTCCCAGGTTCGGTAAATCTAAACCTAGAGAATTTAAGTTTAATCGAAAGGGGAAAGATTTAAGGGGATTCTGACAAGCAGATATTTCATCCCAAAGGTGAAGCAATCTCACTCTATTGGAGCAATGGAGTGAGTGGATATTTTTAACACAGAGATAGATAGATTTTCAATTAGTACACGTGTCAGAGGTTATGGGGAGACAGCAAGAGAATGGGGTTAGGAGGGAGAGATAGATCAGCCATAATTGAATGGCAGAGTATTCTCGATAGGCCGAATGGCCTATTCAACTCCTATTACTTTTGATCTAATGGCAAAGAGGGGGAGAGGGGGAGGTGTGTGGGAAGAGGAAAGGGGAGTGGTGTAGGAATGGGAGGAGGAGTAGAAAGAGGGCCGTGGAGTATGGGGAGAGATAAGGGGAGTGTGGGGAGAGTGAGTGGTAGATGTGTGGGCAGAGAGGGGGACGTGTGTTGGGAGGGAGAATGGGAGGAGTGTGGGGAGGGAGAATGGGTGGAGAGGTGAATGTGTGAGCAGAGAGGGGGAGGAGTGTGGGGAAGGAGAGTGGGGAGAGAGGTTGCAGCGAGAGAGGGGAGGTGTGTGGGGAGAGATTGGAAGAGTGCGGCAAGACAGAGGTGAGTGTGGGGAGAGTGGGGAGGAATGTGGAGAGAGGAGAGGAGGCGGGTAGTTAGAGGGTCGGAGAAGTGGGGGGAGAGAGAGGGAGGAGTACGGGGGGTTAGAATGGGGGGAGGGGGAGAGAGAGAGTGAGGAGAGTTTGTATTGACACATTATGTGTTATTCTTTCAATCTAATGCCGCAGAAGGTTATTTACTCATTTTGATCACTGCCTAATAAAATGAAAATAACAAATAATTATATCTGCACCCGCCAACATTGGTAGAATAGCAAGATGCAGTGAGAGCTCTTCCAGATGAGATTAATTACTGATAATGTCACTGCTTATCCAGACCCATCTCTGTCTATACTGACGTCACACACGGGTAATTTC
The DNA here is from genome assembly GCF_010909765.2 of Amblyraja radiata. Lineage (NCBI taxonomy): Eukaryota > Metazoa > Chordata > Chondrichthyes > Rajiformes > Rajidae > Amblyraja > Amblyraja radiata. Next base: position 5,056,032 of record NC_045995.1, read on the forward strand.
TTTGAATCATCCATTCCCAGGACATCCCACATAACAACCAGTTACCCAGTTCTGTTGCACACTGCTCAGATATATTTCACCAGTGACACCATTGACAACATTTCCCTCGTGCTGAGCCACTGTAGATGATTGGACATGTTTGCAGATTATCTATCCATGGGTAACCATTGGACAGATCTGCTGAACTCATCGCGTTACACAGTGTGATTAAGCCGATTTGTCTTGATGTGAATTTGTTCACCGCTCCCAGCACAAAGATCCATAGAGGAGTGAGGAAAATATTACCACGCTAATTGTGCACTCAACCTCCAGTTATAGTCATAGAATCTTACAAGGTGGAAAATGTTACCGCTCAGTCTCATATTCAATCTTTCCCCCTCATCTTGAACCAATGTCCCCTGGTTCTTAATTCCCAACTCTGTGTGTCAACCCGATCTATTACTCTCAGGATTTTGGTCACCTCAAATATCATCCCTCATCCTCCTGGGCACCAACGGATAAAGTGCTATCCAGCTGAATCTCTCCCTCTAGATCACGACCTCCAGTCCTGGCCCATCCTCATAAATCTTCATTATGCCCCTTCCATTTTCCAAAGTGCCGAAAACTGAACACAATACTCTAAATGCAGCCTCACCAACATCTGGTACGACAGCCACATGACCTCACAACTTCTTTGTTCAATGCTCTGACCGATGAAGGCTGATGCCAAATACCTGTGGTGCTACATTCAACGCACAATGTACGGTCATCCGAGATGCCGAAGATAGTCATAAAATGTGGCTGTAACTCAGCGGGACAGGCAGCATCACTGGAGAGAAGGAATGGGTGACGTATTGTGACAAGACCCTTCTTCAGGCTGATGCTCCCTCCTCTCTAGAGTTTATTCACTTTTTTGCCTCGGTTCCATTTCATAGATACTGACACCTCTGAGCTCACTGATAGTGTCACTTCCCATCTGCGTCTGATTCTGAACACACTTGCACCACAGCTGAACATCCAAGTAAAGGAAAATCAACTGAACTGCTCCACCAAGTGCAACGCTCGCTCTCGTCCGTTGTACTTCAAATATCTGCGAGCCCCTTTTGTATAATTCTGGTCACCATATTATAGAAATTATGTCCTATTCCCAGAGGGAGTGCGGAACAGATTCACCAGGATATTATCTGGAATGGTGTAAAAGATCATCTAGAGATGTATAAGATCATGAGAGGAAAAGATCATGCAGATGCATAGTCTCTTGCCGTCAGTAGGCGAATTGAGATCCAGAGGACATACTATATGTTTCAGGTGAAGGAGAAAATATTAAATAGGGCTCTGAGGCATAACATCTTCATACAATGGGTGGTGGATGTATGAAACAATGCTGCCTCACCAACGTCTTATACAACTGCAACATGTCCTCCCAACATCTATACTCAATGCTCTGACTGATAAAGGCCAATGCGCCAAAAGGCTTTATGTCCAACTTATCAACCTGTGATGCTACTTGTACCTGACATCCTAGATCCCTCTGCTCTACAGTTAATTCACCTTTGGTCCACAATAATTCCCAGGACATCTCACGTAACAACCAGTTCCCAGTTCCGTCGCACACTGCTCAGATATATTTTCACCTGTGACACCAATGGCAACATTTGCTGCATGCTGCCCACTGTCGATGAATGGACATGTTTGCTGTACCAAGAATCTATATTACTAAAAGTCTGATCTTGACCGCTTTTGGCCCACTGTGCTGCGATTTCCGAGAGAACGCCGCCACCTACGGCCGTCATTTTTGGCCACCTCGCTCAGAGCCCCTCTCCACCTTCCGTGACCGGAGGATTTTTCCCGTCGATGAAAAATCAGAGAGATGTTAATGTTTTTTTTTAAATCGCTATTCTCTCTGCTTGCCCCCGCTGGCAGCAGGGTTGAGGGACTATAAAACCCAGAAGTGTAGTCCCTCCCGTGTGATGCTGGGCCCACTTAGTCTCGTCGAATGTTAAAAATGTGTTTCACCGGGTGTGTCTTGATATGAATCTGTTCTCTAACTCCAGGATAGAGATCCATGGACAAGTGAAGAATATCTTAACGTTCAAGTTCAAGTGAGTTTATTGTCATGTGTCCCTGATAGGACAATTAAATTCTTGCTTTGCTTCAGCACACAGAACATGATAGGCATTTACTACAAAACAGATCAGTGTGTCCATAAACTATAATATAAATATATACACACATGAATATATAAAATGATAAAGTGCAAATAACAGATCATTGGTTATTAATAATCAAAGTTTTGTCCGAGCCAGGTTTAATAGCCTGATGGCTGTGGGGAAGTAGCTAATCCTGAATCTGGTTGTTGCAGTCTTCAGGCTCCTGTTCCTTCTACCTGAAGGTAGCAGGGAGATGAGGATGTGGCCAGGATGTTGTGGCTCTTTGATGATACTGCCAGCCTTTTTGAGGCAGCGACTGCGATAAATCCCCTTGATGGAAGGAAGGTCAGAGCCGATGATGGACTGGGCAGTGTTTACTACTTTTTGTGGTCTTTTCCTTTCCAGGGCGCTCAAGTTGCCGAACCAAGCCATGATGCAACCGGTCAGCATGCCCTCAACTGTGCACCTGTAGAAGTTAGAGAGAGTCCTCCTTGACAAACCGGCTCTCCGTAGTCTTCTCAGGAAGTAGAGGCGCTGATGAGCTTTCTTGATAATTGCATTAGTTTTCTCGGAAAGATCTTCAGAGATGTGCACTCCCAGAAATTTGAAGCTTTTGACCCTTTCAACCTTCGACCCGTTGATATAAACGGAGCTGTGGGTCCCCATCCTACTCCTTCCAAAGTCCAAAATCAGTTCCTTGGTTTTGCTGGTGTAGAGGGCCAGGTTATTGCGCTGGCACCATATGGACAGTTGCTCGATCTCTCTTCTATACTTTGACTCATCCCCATCAGTGATACTCCCACAACAGAGGTGTCGTCAGCGAATATGATGATGGAGTTCGCACTGTGACCGGCTACGCAGTCATGAGTATAGAGTGAGTACAGCAGGGGGCTGAGCACGCAGCCTTGAGGTGCTCCTGTGCTGAGTGTTATCGAGGCTGACACATTTCCACCAATACGAACAGACTGTGGTCTGTGAATGAGGAAGTCGATGATCCAGTTGCAGAGGGATGCGCCGAGCCCCAGTTCTGCTAGTTTGGTAACCAGCTTGGAGGGGATGATTGTGTTAAATGCCGAGCTGTAATCGATGAATAACAGCCTGACATATGAGTTTTTCTTGTCCAAGTGGTCCAGAGCGGAGTGCAGGGCGAGCGAGATTGCATCCACCGTTGATCTGTTGTGGCGGTAGCGAACTGCAGTGGGTCCAGGTTTTTGTCGACGTAGGAGTTGATTTGCTCCATGGTCAACCTCTCAAAGCACTTCATCACCACCGCCGTTAGTGCCACTGGTTGATAGTCATTGAGGCACGTCACCTTACTCTTCTTGGGCACTGGTATAATTGATGCCCTTTTAATGCAGGTGGGGACCTCAGACCTCAGAAGTGAGAGGTTGAAAATGTTCGTAAAAACTCCAGCCAGTTGGTCCGCACAGGTTTTTATGTTCTTATTGTGCAAACAACTTCCAGTTATAGAGTCATAGTCTTACAATGCCCAACTTGCCCACACCTGCGTTGGGTGTTGTGATAGTTCAGGCCACAACTTACTCCTTTGGCAGCTCGTTCCACACATCCACCACCCTTTGTGTGAAAATGTTAACCTTCCATATGGTGGCGGCACAATAACCTGGCCCTCAACACCAGCAAAACCAAGGAAGGAACTGATTGTGGACTTTGGAAGGAGTAGGATGGGGACCCACAGCCCCGTTTATATCAACAGGTCGATGGTTGAAAGGTTCAAGTGCTTCAAATTCCTGGGCGTGCACATATCTGAAGATCTTTCCTGGTCTGAGAACAATAATGCAATTATCAAGAAAGCTCATCAGCGCCTCTACTTCCAGAGAAGACTATGGAGAGTCGGTTTGTCAAGGAGGACTCTCTCTAACTTCTACAGGTGCACAGTTGAGAGCATGCTGACCGGTTGCATCGTGGCTTAGTTCGGCAACTTGAGCGCCCTGGAAAGGAAAAGACTACAAAAAGTAGTAAACACTGCCCAGTCCATCATCGGCTCTGACCTTCCTTCCATCGAGGGGATCTATCGCAGTCGCTGCCTCAAAAAGGCTGGCAGTATCATCAAGGACCCACAACATCCTGCCCACACACTCATCTCCCTGCTACCTTCAGGTAGAAGGTACAGAAGCCTGAGGACTGCAACAACCAGGTTCAGCAATAGCTACTTCCCCCCAGCCATCAGGCTATTAAACCTGGCTCGGACAAAACTTTAATTATTAATAACTAATTATCTGTTATTTGCACTTTATCATTTTATTTATTCATGCGTGTATATATTTATATTATAGTATATGGACACACTGATCTGTTTTTGTAGTAAATGCCTACTTTGTTCTGTGTGCTGAAGCAAAGCAAGAATTTAATTGTCCTATTATTCCATATTCAAATAGAAGGGGAGCAGGTTGAAACTCAGGCTAGGGTGCTTAGTCTAAATACGGGGGATTATGAAGGTATGAGGACTGAGCTGATCAAAGTTGACTGGGATAGCAGACTCAAGAATAAGACGGTACATGAGCAGTGGTGTACGTTTAAGGATCTACTGTATAACCTTCAAGAAAAATTTATTCCTATGAAGAAAAAAAGGGGTAAGGGTAAGAACAGTCAGCCATGGTTCAGTAAAACTATAAAGGATAGTATTCGGCTGAAGGCAAGGGCATATAAGGTAGCCAGAGATAGTGGGAGGGTAGAGGATTGGGAAGCATTTAAAGGTCAGCAAAGAATAACTAAGAGATTAATTAAGACGGGGAAAATAGACTATGAAAGGAATTTAGCGAACAACATAAAAACTAATAGTAAGAGTTTTTATAGCTATATAAAAAGAAAAAGGGTGGCTAAGGTGAACGTTGGTCCATTGGAGGGTGAGACTGGAGAGTTGTTGGTGGGGAACATGGAAATGGCAAAGGCATTAAACGAGTATTTTGTATCAGTCTTCACCATAGAAGACACAAAAAATATTCCAACGCTGGATAAACAGGGGGCGGTAGGAATGGAGGAGCTAAATACTATTAAGATCACCAAGGAGGTGGTATTAGGGAAATTAATGAGACTGAAGGAGGATAAATCCCCTGGGCCTGATGGATTACATCCAAGGGTCTTGAGGGAGATAGCGGTGGGGATTGTGGATGCATTGGTGATAATTTTCCAAAACTCCCTGGAGGCAGGAACGGTCCCAGTGGATTGGAAAATGGCCAATGTAACACCTATATTTAAAAAAGGAAGTAGACAGAAGGCGGGTAACTATAGACCGGTTAGTCTAACATCGGTGGTGGGTAAAATGTTAGAGACAATTATTAAAGAAACACTAACGGGGCACTTGGATAAACATGACTTCATCGGACAGAACCAGCATGGTTTTGTGAAGGGGAAATCCTGTTTAACGAATCTGCTCGAATTCTTTGAGGAAGTAACAACCCGGGTGGATAAAGGGGAACCGGTGGATGTGGTATACTTGGACTTCCAAAAGGCTTTTGACAAGGTGCCACATAAGAGACTATTGCTAAAAATAAAAAATTATGGGATTGGGGGTAATATATTAGCATGGGTAGAGGATTGGCTGACAAATAAGAAGCAGAGAGTGGGGATAAATGGTTCATACTCGGGATGGCAACCGGTAACTAGCGGGGTTCCGCAAGGGTCGGTGCTGGGACCCCAGTTGTTCACAATTTATATAAATGATTTGGAGGAGGGAACCAAGTGTAATATATCAAAATTTGCGGACGATACAAAAATGGGAGGAAAAGTTGGGGATGAGGAGGATAGGAAGAGTCTGCAAATGGATATAGATAAGCTAGGTGAGTGGGCAACAACTTGGCAGATGAAATTTAATACTAATAAATGTGAAGTCATTCACTTTGGGAAAAAAAATGATAGGGCAAGTTATTTTCTAAATGAGGAGGAGCTGCGTTGTAATGCAACGCAAAGGGATCTAGGGGTATTAGTACATGAATCACTAAAGGTCAGTATGCAGGTGCAGCAAGCAATCAGGAAGGCCAATGGAGTTTTGGCCTTTATTGCTAGGGGGATTGAGTATAAAAACACGGAGGTCTTGCTGCAGCTGTACACAGTATTAGTGAGACCACATTTGGAATACTGTGTACAGTTCTGGGGTCCATACTTAAGGAAGGATGTACTAGCCCTGGAGGCAGTGCAGCGAAGGTTTACAAGATTAATTCCTGCAATGAGGGGATTGACATATGAGGAAAGGTTAAGTAAGCTGGAGCTCTACTCTTTGGAGTTTAGGAGAATGAGAGGCGATCTCATTGAAACATATAAGATCGTGAGGGGCCTTGATCGGGTGGATGCACCGAGGATGTTCCCAATGATCGGGGAAACTAGAACTAGGGGACATAGTTGCAGAATAAGGGGGGGCTCTTTTAAAACTGAGATGAGGAAGAACTTCTTCACCAAGAGGGTGGTTAATTTATGGAATTCACTGCCCCAGGGAGCAGTGGAAGCAGAAACGTTAAATATATTTAAGTCTAGAATAGATGGTTTTTTAGCTGCCGAGGGGATAAGGGGCTACGGGGAGAGGGCAGGGATATGGACCTAGGTATGGTTAGTATAGTAAGACCTGAGTGATCTCCTGGACAAGTGTCGATCGCCTGGATTGGGGTCGGAGAGGAATTTCCCGGATTTTTTTTCCCGAATTGGACCTGGGTTTTTATCCGTTTTTTTGCCTCCCCCAGGAGATCATGCGGTTCTTGGGGTGGAGAGGGGTGATAGCGGTATGAAGGGGAGGGTAGTGTCTTGTGTTCTGTGTCTTGTGTCTACTGTTTGTGGGTAAGTGTGTCTGTTTAGTGTTCAGCCATGAGCGAATGGCGGTGCGGGCTCGACGGACCTGGTGGTCTACTCTCGCACCTACTTTCTATGTTTCTATGTTTCTATATCAGGGACATATGACAATAAACTCACTTGAACTTGAACTTGAACTTGAACGTTAAGATATTCTTCACTTGTCCATGGATCTCTATCCTGGAGTTAGAGAACAGATTCATATCAAGACACACCCGGTGAAACACATTTTTAACATTCAATTCTTGGTACAGCAAACATGTCCATTCATCGACAGTGGGCAGCATGCAGCAAATGTTGCCATTGGTGTCACTGGTGAAAATATATCTGAGCTGTGTGCGATGGAACTGGGAATTGGTTGTTACGTGAGATGTCCTGGGAATTGTTGTGGACTGTAGAGCAGAGGGATCTAGGATGTCAGGTACACGTTGAGTTGAAAGTAGCATCACAGGTAGATAAGTTGGACATAAAGCTTTTTGGCGCATTGGCCTTCATCGGTCAGAGCATTGAGTATAAATGTTGGGAGGACATGTTGCAGTTCTATAAGGCAGCATTGTTCCATACATCCACCACCCATTGTATGAAGATGTTACACCTCAGAGCCCCATTTAATATTTTCTCCTTCACCTGAAACATATGTCCTCTGGATCTCAATTCGCCTACTCTGGGCAAGAGACTCTATGCATCTGCATGATCTTTTCCTCTCATGATCTTATACACCTCTAGATGATCTTATACACAATTCCAGATAACACCCTGGTAATAGGACATCATTTCTATAATATGGTGACCAGAATTATACAAAAGGGCTCGCAGATATTTGAAGCACAACGGAGGTGAGCGAGCGCTGCACTTGGTGGAGCAGTTCAGTCTTGATTTTCCTTTATTTGGATGTTGCGCTGTAGTGCAAGTGTGTTCAGAATCAGACGCAGATGTGAAGTGAAACCATCAGTGAGCTCAAAGGCGTCAGTGCCTATGAAATGGAACTGAGGCAAAAAGTGAATAAACTCTAGAGCGGACGGAGCATCAGTCTGAAGAAGGGTCTTGTCGCAAAAACGTCACCCATTCCTTCTCTCCAGTGATGCTGCCTGTCCCGCTGAGTTACTGCCGCATTTTGTGACTATCTTCAGAATCTAGAATGATGGTACATTGTGCGTTGAATGTAGCATGGACTGCACTCAAATAATTTCTTCAGATATCTACAAATTAGAGATTATGTTAAATCTAACACACAAGTCTACAGGACTAGGGAACCAGAAATCCTTGATGAATGTTTGAACAAGCATCCTAACACTGAAAAATTAATAGCTTATATTTATAACACCCTCCTAAACAACGAGGTACCACCGACGGAACCATATAGATACACATGGGAAAATGAATTAGGTCATCCTATAACGAAAGATTTGTGGGACGAAAGTTTACAACATATACATCAATGTTCGTTAAATGCCAGACATGCTTTAATACAATTTAAAGTCTTACATAGATTACATTACTCTAAAATAAAACTAAATAGAATCTTCCCACAAATCTCTCCTATTTGTGATACATGTCTACATCTAGATGCTAATTTAACACATACGTTTGCAAATTGTATAAAAATTAAACATTTCTGGACTGATATTTTTGAAATAATTTCAGAAGTTATTAATACAAAACTGGATCCAAATTCAAAATTAATAATACTTGGAATACTCACAACAAGCCAAAGAAATGTCCTCGACTACAGTATAATAACCGGGAAAAAATTAATATTAAAATTTTGGAAAGGCCCTACGACCCCCACAATTAAAATGTGGATTGTGGAAATGTCGGAGACCCTATATCTAGAAAGAATTAGACTTGTCTTAATGGACAAACAAGAACGTTTTGATAAAATATGGGCTCCATTCATTAATTATCTGACGGGATAGATTGGCCCAGCACGAAAACCCAACTGAAACTTGAACACAGGATTAGATGAAAAGTCATACTTTATAATCTACGAACCTATCTCCAATGATGTATTATAAGTAATCCATTCCACCTTTTTTGTTTTTTTTGATATTTGTAACTTTTCTCTCTCTTTCTCTCTTTTTCTATATAAAAAAAAACACTAGAAGTAGAAGTAATCAACAATTGAAAATTTTAATAATGTATGACTGATGTATATGAAAAGTTATTTTACTATAATATGCAACTATACTTTATAATATGTCTACTTCTAATAAAAATATTATTAAAAAAAAACAAAAAAGAATGTAGCACCACAGGTGGATTCGCCTTTTTACTGGACAACTTCTCTCTCACTCAGCACGTCACCTTTCCCACCCATGACAAAGGTCACATCCTTGACCTGGTCTGCTCCACAAATCAACCGGCACTCGACCTCCATCCTTGCCTCTTCCCCCTCTCTGATCATAAGCTTATACGATTCACCATCCCTTCTCTGACACCTCCCCCCCACTTCCTCCGAGAAATCACCTTCCGTAATCTAAAATCCATTGATCCCCACCATCTCTCTGACCTGCTCTCCACCACTCTCCCCCTGGACTCAACCCCCATCTCACCTGATGATCTCACAAACCATCTCAACTCCACCTTGTCTACCTCCCTCAACACTCTGGCCCCCCTCAAAACAAGAACCGTAACTTTCAACACATCTTCACCCTGGTACACACCTGCACTTCGTAAACTGAAACAGACTGGTCGCCGACTTGAACGACTTACAAATAAATCATCTCTCACAGTCCACCTTGAAGCTTACAAACTCCACCTCACTGACTACAAAGATGCTCTCATTGCTGCAAAATCTGCCTACCTCTCCTCCATATTCACCGATCCCTGCCTAAACCACAGAACCCTCTTCCCCACAGTGGGCAACCTCCTCAAGCCTCGAGCCAACACTCTCCCTACCTCTACTCCGGTTCTCTGCAACTCATTCCTCCACTTTTTCGCTGATAAAATCAGCACCATCTATCAATCTTTATCCCCTGTACCCGACTCCCCAGCATCTACTCCACCACCTAACAAGGCCCCTCCTTTCAACATCTCCACTGACCTCCTTACCCCTCCTCCACACTGCTTCCTCTCCCAGTTTGACCTGGTCACCCTTATTGAAATCTCCAAATTCATCAGCTCTTCCAAACCCACTACCTGCTCCCTCGACCCTCTCCCCATTCCCCTGTTGAAGTCCTGCCTCCCCATTCTCTGCCCCTACCTCACTAATCTCTTCAACTCCTCATTGTCCCAACGAATTGCCCCCTCCGCTTTCAAAACTGCTGCTGTCACACCAATCTTAAAGAAACCTGGTCTTGATCCCTCCTCTCTCATTAACTACCGCCCAATCTCAAACCTCCCCTTTCTTTCAAAAACCCTGGAGCATATCGTTACGTCGCAACTTCATTCCCACCTCCTTGCGTATAACCTACTTGAACCCCGCCAATCTGGCTTTCGCCCCCTCCATAGCACAGAAACTGCTCTCCTCAAAGTCCTCAACGACCTCCTCACCTCTGCTGACACTGGTTCCCTCAACATCCTCAACCTCCTCGACCTGAGCGCAGCCTTCGATACAGTGAACCATAACATCCTGCTCACCAGACTCAAAGACCTCGGCATTGAAGGCTCTGCACTCAGCTGGCTCCGTTCCTACCTTTCCAACAGATCCCACTTCATCTCTCTCCACAACCACACCTCTGCTATAGCCACAGTCACTCAAGGCGTTCCCCAAGGCTCCGTACTCGGCCCCCTCCTCTTCATCATCTACATCCTCCCCCTTGGTCAGATACTCCGCCACTTCAACCTGGACTTCCACTGTTACGCTGATGACACCCAGATCTACCTCAGCACCAAATCCCCCCACAACTCCCCCCTCTCCCATATCAACTCCTGTTTGTCAGCTGTAAAAACCTGGATGCAACATAATTTCCTCAAACTCAACAGCGATAAGACAGAATTCCTCCTCATAGGCTCCAAAGCCACACTCAGCAAAATCAATAACCCCACTCTCACCATCGACGGCACCACTGTCTCCCCATCTCCCCAGGCCCGCAACCTTGGCATGATCTTTGATTCCACCCTCTCCCTTGAGCCTCACATCCGCCATGTCATTAAAACCTCCTTCTTTCATCTCCGCAACATCGCCAAACTCAGACCCTCTCTCACACCGCCCGCTGCTGAAAGACTCATCCATGCCTTCATCTCCTCCCGACTGGACCATTGCAACACACTTCTCCTTGGCATCAGCTCCACCTACATCAACCGACTCCAACTGGTCCAGAACGCAGCCGCTCGACTCATCACCCACACCAAGTCCTGGCATCACATCACTCCAGTCCTCAAACAACTTCACTGGCTTCCCATCTCCCACCGGATCACCTACAAAATCCTGATCCTCACCTACAAAGCCCTCCACCATCTGGCCCCCCCATATCTCACTGACCTCCTCTCCCCCTACCAAACCTCACGGTCCCTCAGATCCACATCAGCTGGTCTCTCCATCCACAAGTCCAACCTCCGCAGTTTTGGGGACAGAGCCTTCTCCAGGGCAACTCCCAGCCTCTGGAACTCCCTCCCCCAACTGATCCGCAATTCCGTGTCCCTCACCATCTTCCAGTCCCGCCTCAAGACCCATCTCTTCACCTCTGCCTATCCTTAGCCCCACGTCCCCCTCCCTTTTCATCTGTGCATTAATTGCCTCATACTGTGATTTGTATTGAATTCTGTCTTTACTTTGTGTACTAGTCATGTCTCTACTATTTATTTCATTCCCCTTACATGTTTTTCCTCTACCTGCTAAATTGTCCTTAGGTGTCCTTGAGACTCTTGAAAGGCGCCCATAAATAAAATTTATTATTATTATTATTAGATAGGGAGGTCAAAAAGGCATTTGGCGTCGCCCTTCATCGGGTCAGAGCATTGAGCAAAGAAGTTGTGAGGTCATGTGGCAGTCATATCAGATGTTGGTGAGGCTGCATTTAGAGTATTGTGTTCAGTTTTGGGCACTTTGGAAAATGGAAGGGGCATAAAGAAGATTTATGAGGATGTTGCCAGGACTGGAGGTCGTGATCTAGAGGAAGAGATTCAGCTGGATAGCACTTTATCCGTATGTGACTGAGCGGTAACATTTCCCACCTTGTAAGATTCTATGACTCTATAACTGGAAGTTGAGTGCACAATTAGCGTGGTAATATTTTCCTCACTTCTCCATGGATCTTTGTGCTGGGAGCGGTGAACAGATTCACATCAAGACAAATCAGCTTAATCACACTGTGTAACGTGATGAGTTCAGCAGATCTGTCCAATGGTTACCCATGGATAGATAATCTGCAAACATGTCCAATCATCTACAGTGGCTCAGCACGAGGGAAATGTTGTCAATGGTGTCACTGGTGAAATATATCTGAGCAGTGTGCAACGGAACTGGGTAACTGGTTGTTATGTGGGATGTCCTGGGAATGGATGATTCAAAGAAATTACCCGTGTGTGACGTCAGTATAGACAGAGATAGGTCTGGATAAGCAGTGACATTATCAGTAATTAATCTCATCTGGAAGAGCTCTCACTGCATCTTGCTATTCTACCAACGTTGGCGGGCGCAGATATAATTATTTGTTATTTTCATTTTATTAGGCAGTGATTAAAATGAGTAAATAACCCGCGGCATTAGATTGAAAGAATAACACATAATGTATCAATACAAACTCTCCTCACTCTCTCTCCCCCTCCCCCCATTCTAACCCCCCGTACTACTCCCTCTCTCTCCCCCCACTTCTCCGACCCTCTAACTACCCGGCACCTCTCCTCTCTCCACATTCCTCCCCACTCTCTCCCCACGCTCCCCTCTGTCTTACCGCACTCTTCCAATCTCTCCCCACACACCTCCCCTCTCTCGCCGCAACCTCTCTCTCCCCACTCTCCCCCCACTCTCCTTCCCCACACTCCTTCTTTCTCCCCACACACTCACCTCTCCACCCATTCTCCCTCCCCACACTCCCCCCATTCTCTCTCCCCACACTCCTTCCATTCTCCTTCCCCACACACACCCCCCTCTCTACCCACACACCTACCACTCACTCTCCCCACACTCCCCTTATCTCTCCCCATACTCCACCACCCTCTTTCTACCTCTCCTCCCATTCCTACACCACTCCCCTTCCCTCTCCCCACATACCTCCCCCTCTCCCCCTCTTTGCCGTTAGGTCAAAAGTAATAGGAGTTGAATAGGCCATTCGACCTATCGAGAATACTCTGCCATTCAATCATGGCTGATCTATCTCTCCCTCCTAACCCCATACTCCTGCCGTCTCCCCATAACCTCTGACATCTGTACTAATTGAAAATCTATCTATTTCTGTGTTAAAAATATCCACTGACTTGGCCTCCACAGCTTTCAGTGGAAAATAATTCCACAGATTCACCACCCTCTGAGTAAATAAATGTCTCCTCATCTCCTTCCTAAAACAGTCCTTTGATTCTTCGGCCATGACCAATAGTTCTAGGCCCTCGCACTAATGGAAACATCCTCTCCACATCCACTCTATCCAAGCCTTTCATTATTCTGTATGTTTCAATGAGGTCTCCAGGCCCCAGTGCCGACAAATACTCATCATAGGTTGGGAAAGGAATGGAGGGCTATGGTCTGAGTGCAGGTAGATGGGATTAGGGGAAAATAAGTGTTCGGCACGGACTTGTAGGGCCGAGATGGCCTGTTTCCGTGCTGTAATTGTTATATGGTTATATATGGTTATAACGTACTCATTGCTGCGATCATTCTAGCAAACATCCTGTTCACCCTCCCCAGAGCCACCACATCCTTCCTCACGTCTGGTGCCAACATTGCTCACAATATTCCAAATACGGCCTTATCAGTGCCATAGAGAGCCTCAATAATACATCCCTGTTTTTGTTTCCAAGCCCCCTTGAAATAAATGCTGGCAATGAGTTTGCTTTCTTTACTACCGGCTCAACTTGCAGATTAACTTTTAGAGAATGCTGCATCAACACTCCCTCATCCATTGTTCCTCCGATTTCTGGATTCTCTCCCCATTTAAAAAATAGTCTATGTTTAATACCTACTAGCAAAATGCACGACTCCATTTTGCTGCCTTATATTCCATCTGCCACTTCTCTGCTCATTTTGATGCTTTGCTGCTTTGATCGCACTGACTGGGACCTGTTTGCACAACAGGCAACCAGTGGTACAGAAGTAGACTTGGAGGAGTACACATCCACTGTGCTCTCCTACATCATCTGCTGTGTGGAGACTGTCACAGTGGACAAGAAAAATAAAGATGTCCCCAAACCGGAAACCGTGGATGAACAAGGAGGTACAGAATCTTCTAAGGGCACGCAACAATGCCTTTAAATCCAGTGACACTTCAGCATACAGTGCTGCCAGGTCAAACCTGAACAAAGGCATAAAAAAGCCCAAAGGCATCCACAGGCAAAGGGTGGAAGACCAGTTCAATACCACGGACACCAGAAGCATGTGGCAGGGTGTCAGGGACATCACTGACTATAAGAGCAACCCCGCCTGCCCCACGGTTATATCACACTGGCCAATGAGCTAAACACATTCTTTGGCGGCTTTGAAACTGTCAACACCACCAGGAGTGGAATAAGCCTGGCCATGGCGGAGGGATAGGTCTTAACATTGAGCACTCAGCAGGTACAGTGCGCTCTGCGAAGGGTCAATCCACGCAGAGTCCAAGGAAGGGTACTAAAGGACTGTGCTCTACAGCTGGCGGAGGTATTCGCCAGGATCTTTAACCTGTCTCTATCTCTGGCAATGGTCCCCAAGTGCCTGAAGACAGCTACCATAGTGCTGGTGCCGAAAAAGTCTAAAGTCACCAATCAGAACGTGTACTGAGCCCCATGCTCTACTCCCTCTTCACACACGACTGTGTTCCTGCATTCGACACCAACACCATCGTCAACTTTGCAGACGACACAACGGTGATCGGGCTGATCACCAACAGTGATGAAACACACTACAGAGCGGAGGTGCAGAACCTGGCGGACTGGTGCTCAGATAACCACCTGTCCCTAAACACTTCTAAGACCAAGGAGCTGATTTTACTTCGGAGTCACGTGAGTGACTACGTGAAGACCCCGCCAGCACGCATGCGCGTCATAGCGTCTCACACAGTGCAACAGCGATGGGCGGGAGAACGAGCTCTCCCGCAACAAGTTCAAAACGGGTCCTCCAGGTAGGTAAAACTTATTCTGAGGTCGTATTTGAAAAAACCCTTGTTGTGATTTGTCTTCATAGAGAACATGAACAAGGGCAAACAAACGAAGAAGGTCACACCCCGTCCGACTGTGATGGCCCAGGAGGGTTCCAGCAGTGGGGGGTGACCGGCGGCACCTTGACTGCACTCGCTGCGGTCCATAGTCATCAACAAAATTTCTGTAGAGCCGAGCCCAACGCCGCAAGCTGCTCAGCTCGAACAACCGCAGCGGGTTGGAGGCAAGGCGAAACAGAAGTCGTCCGGCCGGTTTACTCCGATGAGTCCGGCACGGAAGACACACCGCCCGAGAGCGGCAAAGGTGACCGTTTGGACCGCATGGAGCGGCTAATGGAGCAAATGCTCCAGCGGGATTTGCTCCGGGAGATGGGGCAAGCCCGCCAAGGGAGTGCAAGCACACCCGCCACAGTGCAATATTCAAAGGTATCAAAGGTATCATAGGTATTTTATTGGTCACATTCACATACACCTAGGTGTAGTGAAGTGAAATGCTTCTTGCCATTTTGCAGCACATAAAGAAGGAATACATAACATTAATAAGAGTTTTAAACATAAAGAACATCCCCCCACAATGGTTCCCATTATGAGGGAAAGCACAAAGTCCAGTCCCCAACCCCAGTTCACCCATAGTCGGGCTTATTGAGGCCTCTACGGAGGCCCGATGTTCCTGGCCGTTCTCGCCGGATGATGTTGCTCCGGCGTCGGCAGAGTCCTCTCAGCGGCTTGGGAACCCTGGAACGGCCGCTTCCGTACTGGAGGCCGTGGCTTCCAAAGCCAACAAGGCCGCGCCGGTTGGAGCTCCACCACTGGCGATCTCATCTAGAGATCCCAGGCTCCCGGTGTAAAGTTCAGCGCCGCCGCCCACAGCTGCCCGCTCCAAATCCCGCAGCTCCGCGATGTTTTCCTCAACGATCTTCAGCTCACCGGAGCTCCAGCGCGGTGACCCGGGCAAGGCATCGCCCGCTCCGCGATAGCGCTCCAGCGCTGTGCCGCCGCCGAAGCCGAGGTACTGGGCGGTCCCGGACAGGAAACGCCGCTCCAGGCCCGCTGGTAGGCCGCGAGGACGGGTCGAAGCTGCAGCCCGGAGTAAAGCTGCCTCTCCGACCAGGTAGGGACCCTGAAAGGTAGTTTCCCCCTCCCCCCCCACCCCCCACCCCCCACATAAAAAAGTCTAGACCTCCAAACAAAACACTTAACTAACTAAAATAAAAAATAAAAAGATGAAAAGACAGACAGCTGCTGGCTGGGCAGCTGTGCACAGGACAGCGCCCCCTACAGCACTGGCTATCGCATCTCCCTCAGCAGAGGGCAGCATTTGTGACCAGGGCTGGGCTGGTCAAGAAGAGGGGTCGTTGGCTGAAGACAACAGCAGTGTGCTGGGGGTGCAGGAACAGGAAGAGCTGCTGGGAGTGATAAACCGCTACGCCGTATCACCACGCACGGGACGGCCGTTACAGCCTAAACTGGTGGCTAGCATTGACTACCTGTCCTTCAACCCACTCCAAGAACAGGTAGTCAGTGAGGCGTTGGAATTATACACGCCACCGGAGAATTGTATATCGATCAATGTACCGGCCGTCAATAGCCAAATCTGGGGGTACATTGGGCTGGGCATTCAAACCCAAGAACTGAAACTCCTGACGTCAGCCATAACTTCATAAGCTCGTTCCGTGGATGGTGTCGAAATGACCAATAACCATCAAGACACCCTGGCTCTGCTGTGTAATACACGGTACGAAATCAACAACCTACGGAAAGAAGCCATAAGACCTGCCCCAAATTTGCTGGGTTGTGCAAAACGCTGACCTCACAACCACAAATCCTGCTATATGGTAAAGACCTGCCAAAGCAGGTAAAAGATCTGGAAGAGGAGTCTAAAGCACTTGGACTCATGAGGGCAGGCCCCGGAATGAGCAAGACCACGCAACCCAGATGGCAGCACCCTTACGCATCCACTAGTAGGCGTCTACAACATGGTACTGGTGAAAACATGGGGCCCGCATACCATTCCCGGAAGTCTTTTTTAGGACAATGCCAAGAGCGGACCCCATGGAAGATGCGCCAACCGCACACATCAACACCTCGACAGATGAAGAACCGGAGACCCAAGAAATGAATATTCTACCGGTAACAATGGAGGTTCCTTCCAGAACATAAAAGGTGCAGGGCCTTTACTAACAGGGGGGAGGTTACACCTGTTTTTGGAAGCATAGAGGGCTATCACTCTCGACAATTATATACTACAAAGTATACAGGGGTACAAAATTGAATTTGTTCAAAAAAGTATGCTGCCAGTTCAGCATGCACCCCACAGGGAGTTTACCCTCTCACAAAAAGAAAAATGCGAGGGACAGGCAGAACTGGTGAGACTACATACAAAGCGAATCATAGAGAAATCGGAACATGACCCTTTGGAATTTGTATCAAATATCTTTACTAAAACTAAAAAAGATGATGGATGTCGCATCATCATTGATTTAACGAAATGAATACTTTTGTCAAGTATATACATTTCAAAATGGAAACATTTGTTACTGCCAAACAATTGATTTCCCGAGGATACTTCATGGCATGCATCGATTTAAAAGATGCATACTATTTAGTACCCATTCATAAGGATCATCGTAGATACCTAAAGTTTAACTGGATGGGGCAACGATGGTAGTATAATGCGTTGCCTAATGGTCTAACATCAGCCCCAAGACTATTTACCAAGATAGTAAAACCAGCCCTGGCAATACTAAGAAAACAAAAACATTTTGTCATGGCATATTTTGATGATATTTTGATAGTGGGCAAAACCCTGGAATTAGCTAAATCAGCAGTATTAGCTACCAAACATTTATTTAAAACTCTGGAATTTGTCATACATCCAGATAAATCTAAGTTGACGCCATCCACAACTATGGACTATCTGGGATTCACAAATAACGCAGTCCACATGTCTGTAATGTTGCCAAAAGAAAAAGCAGCAGAATTGGCACAAGCCTGCAACAAATTAATGATTACTAATCAACCAATTATTCGACGTGGCAAGAGTATTTGGGAAATTAGTAGCAGCATTTCCAGCTACCCAGCTTGGACCTTTGCATTACCAAAACTTACAAAGAGCAAAGGTGCAAGCGCTAAAACGACATGCAGGTCATTTTGACCGAACCATGAAATTACCAGCTAAAGCAATATCAGAATTACAATGGTGGAAAGTAAACATTTGGCATAGTTTCAGCCCCATCGTTATCAATAACCCAACACTCACGATACAAACGGATGCTAGTGCTCAGGGCTGGTGAGCAACTAACACTATATCTAGTACGGGTGGTAGATGGAACATACAAGAATCATCACTACTACAAACACTGGGTATAAACTATTTGGAAATGTTAGGTGCGTTTTATGGGCTAAAAGCTTACTGTTCAACTATGCACCATTTGCATGTCCGCCTACAAATTGACAATACCACAGTGGTGGCTTATATTAATCATATGGGCGGGATAAAATCGATTTCATGTGATAATCTGCTCAACACAATCTGGCAATGGTGTGTCGACAGACATATTTGGCTATCAGCAATTTACCAACCAGGTAAGCTTAATACAGTGGCAGACACCAGGTCACGAAAATTCAATGATAACACCGAATGGATGTTAAACCCCAAAGTATTTGCTGAAATTACAAAGCAATATGGAACAGCAGATATCGACCTCTTTGCATCCCGACTGAATCACCAGGTATCAACATATGTCGCTTGGGAACCAGACCCTGAGGCAGCAGCGATGGACG
Source organism: Amblyraja radiata (assembly GCF_010909765.2). NCBI lineage: Eukaryota > Metazoa > Chordata > Chondrichthyes > Rajiformes > Rajidae > Amblyraja > Amblyraja radiata. The sequence continues at coordinate 5,074,969 of NC_045995.1, forward strand.
CATTCTCGCTAAACTGGGGGAAATTGTTTTTCTATGCCTTTCCCCCCTTCTGCCTCATTAGTCGGGTACTACGCATAATACAGATGGACTCTGCTTCAGGTATTTTGGTAGTACCCGACTGGCCTACACAGCCATGGTTCCCTGTGGTCCTTGACATGGTCACTGAACCACCCATGACCATTCCCAGGAGACCAGATCTGTTGGTCCACCCTGTTTCAGGCGAAGGTCATCCGTGCCATGACAGAATAAATCTGTTGGGTTGCAGAATTTAAAAAGACCATTATTGGACCTGGGACTGTCAAACAGGACCATGGACATGATGACAGCATCTCACCGACAATCCATCAAGAAACAGTACCTCTTCAGCATCAGGAAGTGGGAAGTGTACTGTTCAAGAACAGGGACAACATATAGAACAGCAACCATAACGAACGTACTGGAGTTCCTGTCCAGCCTTCCCTACGATGAAGGTCTGAGTTACAGTACAATTAATTGTGCTAGGAGTGCTCTGTCAGCCTATCTGTGGCAGGCACCAGGACAACAGTCCATAGGGTCACATCGGCTGGTGGCCAAATTAATGAAAGGCATCTTTAATACCAATCCCCCTAGACCAAGGTACACCCAGATCTGGGACGTCAGTGTTGTCCTGTCATCTCTAAGGGGATGGTCACCAGCCAGATCCCTCACTCTGGAACAGCTCACTTTGAAAACGGTAATGCTAATGGCTTTAGTCTCAGCCTAAAGTGTCCCTACTTTCAGACTGGACAACATGGTCATATCAGCTGACCAAGTTACATTTACTATCTGGGAGCTGGTAAAACAGAGCTGACCGGGAACTTCAGGACTAATTATGGAATTCCGGGCGTACCCACCTGACCCCCATTTATATGTCATGACACATCTGCTGCAATATCTCAACACAACCAAAGAACCCCGAGGGAGAGAAAAGGCACTATGGGTCAGCTACAAAAAGCCACATGGTCTGGTGTCGGTACAAACCATCTCTAGATGGCTCAGACAGGTATTGGGAGCTGCTGGGGTGGATACTGACATCTTTACATCTCACTCCACCAGGGCAGCAGCTACATCGGCGGCTAAGAATATGGACGTGCCATTGGACCATATCCTGGCAATAGCGAGGTGGTCCACGGAAATTTTTCCAAATGTTCTATAAAAAGCCGATTGTTAAACCTGTATTATTTGCAGAGAGGATTTTAAATTCTGCAAATATAAAATTTAAGCCCGAGGGAGCGTTATTTTTCTTTGTTTAAAATAAATATTGTTATTGTTTTTTAAAAAACTGAACCATGTTTGATTACGATAACATACTTCATCCCTTGGATGACTTCGGCAGTGAGTGATGCATGGACTGTTATACGGTTTGAAATCACAGAGCTTTAAAATCTTCACGTCGTCACTCACGTGACTCCGAAGTAAAATAGTAAGATTAAACGAGAACTTACCAGTTTGAAGTTTGATCTTTATTTTATGAGGAGTTACGATGAGGGATTACGTGCCCTCCGCTCCCACCCTCAATTATAAAGGTCAATTGGTATCCTAGTTCTCCTTATCTTTACTATGTTTATTTCAATTACTGTGTTTTCTGTGATTCCACACCGCCGCATTGAAGAATGTTGCGCACTCTTTAAATGTTGAGTCATACATTTAAATTCATTATCCACAGCTATCCACCTTAAAACTTTTTGTCCTTTATTCAGTTTAAGTTGTCTGGTAAGAGTGAACCAGGTTTCTAAAGTAAATATCGTTATTGGACCGATTATACTCCTGATGTGCCCAGGAAGCGCTTTTTCTCCCAAGAGTGTTTGGATGTGGAAGTAAGGGATATATGTCTCAATCTCTTTCCACCGAGCTATATAGCTGTCCTCACACCAATTACTTAGCAACCAATGATATGCCCGCTGTCAGAAGTTTTAGAATCTTCTGTAGTTTGACCTCCTGGGTTTTTATGCTTGTCCCACTGTACCCGCAGATCGCATTGTTTGCTGCAGGCTCTATTGATGAAGTAAAGCTCACAGGAGGCAGATACTTCTCCGTAGTTTCGTTAACCACCTGTTCCTGCAGAGGATGGAAGTACAGGTAGTCGATGCTGGCCACCAGCTTGGTCTGCAATGGTACTCCTGATTTTGGTGATCCGCAAATTTGTTGACCACTCCCAGTAGCTCCTTAGGATCCTGCACCCCCAGCACCCTGCAGTTTTCTTCAGCCATGTCCCTTTCTACAGGACCAGCCCAGCCCTGGTCCACAATGCTCCCCTCTATCGAGGAAGATGTATTGTTTTACAGCCCTCGATAAGGTGCTGTTGTGGGAGTGCGAAGTCTCCCATAGTGAGCTTGCTCCATCTCCTGGAGCAAGTCACGCCACTTTACGCGGGAGAGGTGGGACCTCTGCTGCTCTCGGGCAGCGCGTCCTCCCGACCGGACTCAGATGAGTATGATCGGCCGGGCTGACGCCTGCTGGGCTTTGCCTCCAGCCTGGTGCGCTGATTTGAGCTGTACAGCACCGGGCGCTGGATTCAGCTTAGCAGTGTTGGAGTCGGTAAGTGGACCTCAGCAACCGCTCCAAATGGTCATTTCCACTGCCCTTGGGCAGCGCGTCCTCCTGGCCGGACTCCCCGAGTCTATCGGCCGGACCGACTCCCTTCCAGCCCGCTGTGCTGTATCCGGGTATACAGCTCGCGGTGCTGGGCTCAGCTGTGCTGAGTTAACGTGTCTTCTGGACCACAGCCTGCGGTCCTGGTACCGCTGGTCGCCCCCGGCTGTCAGGCTGTCAGAACTTTCACAGTTACCCGCAGCCTTTGAAATGCGACCCGTTTTTTCTTCCCCTTGTCTAAAGTGCTGAAACACAAAGTACAGCAAGGGGAAGAAATACGACTTTAGAATAACTTTTCCTTACCTTCTAGGTCCGTTTTTCGATTTTGCCGCGGTAGCGCTCCACCCCATCGCTGTTGCACTGCGTGAGACGCTATGTCGCGCATGCGTGCTGGCGGGGTCTTCACGTAGTCACTCACGTGACTCCGAAGTAAAATTGGCCCCATACAACATTGATATATTTTTTGTTATATGTATCCCTAGGTATTTGAAAGATTTTGAATCCCATTTAATATTATACTTTTGTTTGATTTCTTCTGGTGGAGGACAATTAAATAGGAGGGTTTGAGTTTTTGAAATATTCACTTTATATCCTGCATAAAAATTAAATTTCTCTATGAACCCCATCATCCTTGGGAATGAGGTGTTTACTTCCATGAGATGTTCATTACACTATCTGCAAAAAGGCCAGTTTTATGTTCTCTGTCTCTTATAGTTACTCCCCTCAGTTCCCTATTGATGAATCGCTTGAGCCAATGGTTGAATATATATAGCAAACAGGGTAGGGCTAAGACAACATGCCTGTCTCGTTCCTCTTCCCAACACAAATCTCTCAGTTAAGGACCCATTCACCTTTACTCTTGCAGTAGATTGCTGGTAAATTGCTTTAATGACTTGAATTGAATTTTCGGTAAAGCCCAATCTTTCTAGTGTTTGATATAACAATTCCCAATTAACCCATTCAAAAGCCTTTTCCACATCTAGGCTAATCAAGACAGTGTGCGTACTTTCCTTTTGAATCTTGTGTATTATGTGTAGAGTACTAATACTGTCCTGTGTTTGTCTGCCTATTATAAAATCAGTCTGGTCTTCATCAATTTTACTTTGGAGTCACGTGAGTGACTACGTGAAGAAGACCCCGTCCAGCCGCACACGCGTCATATCGTCAGACGCATAGCGGTAGCGATCGTGTTGGGAGGAGCAGAGCCCCTCCAAGCGGTGAGTGCAAAAAGCCTGAAGGTAAGTGGTTTCACTTTCGCTTTCAGGTTGCTTTCTTCCAGGAGACTTGTGCTGTGTGCCAGTCAAGTTTAGAATAGAGAAAATGCGAAAAGGCAAGGGGAGGCGTACCGCAGGTAAACCTGAAGAGGACCGCGGGTCTGCGAGTAGCGAATGCCTGATTCAGGAGTCGGTGGTAGTAAAGCCAGCGACTGCAGAAACGGTAACTCAAAGTACCATTGCAGCGCCTTTAGGGTGCAAGGCCAAGAAAACATCAGTTTGGCCAGTAGACTATGAGGAGTCAGACCCGGAGGTTACCCCGCCTCAGGAAGACATTATGTCTACTCGGGTCGCTAACCTGGAATTCCTCATGGGGAACCCCTGCTACAGGAGAGCCAGCGCAGGGAGTGCCTGGAAAATGTCCGGCTCAGCGTCGGCCTACAGGAGAGCCAGCGCCAACCATGTCTCAAGAAAGACAATTTATGGGTTGGCCAACAGGAGAACCAGCACCAGCAGTGTCCGAGGAAAGACAATTTATGCGTTGGCCTACAGTAGAGCCAGCGCTAGCAGCACCTAAAAATGGGCTGCCAGTGCGTGGGCCTACGGGAGAGCCCGTGAGGGGAGCACCTGCAAAAGGGTTTACTATGACTTGAGAATTAAGGGACAGAAGTTTAGGGGTAACATGAGGGGGAACTTCTTTACTCAGAGAGTGGTAACTGTGTGGAATGAGCGTCCAGTGAAGGTGGTGGAGGCAGGTTTGATTTTATCATTTAAAAATAAATTGGATAGTTATATGGATGGGAAAGGAATGGAGGGTTATGGTCTGAGCGCAGGTATATGGGACTAGGGGAGAATACGTGTTCGGCACGGACTAGAAGGGTCGAGATGGCCTGTTTCCGTGCTGTAATTGTTATATGGTTATATGGTTATGCGTAGGCCTACGGGAGAGCTAGCGCTGGAAACACCTGAAGCAGGGATACCAGATCAGCCCCACTATGAGGAGGAATATATTCCGGGGCAACAAGATTCAGATAACGAATCATATGAGGATCAAAGCCCAATAACAGAGCCCAGAATACCAGGTCTCGCCCAAATGTTTTCCGTTCCCAGACTGAAAGGGGAACCTTTGGGAGAAGAAATAGCAATGACAATAAATTACTTGCTCTCCCATCAGCTCCAGGAACTGACTATGGACGAGACTGTCAAAAAATATAAAACCCCGCAGAATTGCGCACTGCTAGCAGTCCCAGCAGTAAATAATGTAATATGGGGCTATTTGGGCATGGCAGTACGCGCACAAGAAATGAAATTACAGCGGGTGTTGAAGTTGCTGGGGTCAAGTATTACCGCTTTTGCCAGAGACCAGGATGAGGAGCACGTGTCTGTGTCACAACAGGATGCCTTAGCACTCATGTGTAATGGGCACTTTGAAATAAACTGCATTCGTAAAAGTGCTATAAGGCCTAACATACATCCTAACAATGTGGGGCTCTGTAAACCATCTGTTATACAATTGCCTAATCTGCTTTTTGGAGAAAATCTAGCCAAAAGGGTGAAAGAGCTGAATGAAGAAGCAAAGACCGTGGGGATGATAAAACCACCGGTGCTTGGCAGATCAATGAGAAGGCAATTTCCCTACTGAAGGATGGTGACTGGGGCCGGTGAAGGAACAAGTCGGTCATTCTCATATACGCGTTATTGGCGCACTGCTCCTGGGGCATGTGGAGGTTACAGTGTTCCCACTAAGAGCAGGGGACAACATTTGTCACCAGCAAACCCTGAGGTAGGTGGGTCTGGTCCTGGAAGAGATTTATTAAGTGTTTCACATTTGCAAATTGGGGGAAGGTTACAATTCTTCCTAAAAGAATGGCAAAAAATAGCATCTGATGCATTTATACTGTGCAGTATTATGGGGTTCAGAATTCAATTCTACCCATATTTGGATCACTCTACTCAACATTTCAAGTCGGACACGTATTTTCTCAAAAGAAGAGAATATGGGCATTCAGGCAGAACTTGAAATATTGTGTGGGAAAGGGGTAATTGAGAAATCAGTTCACCAACACCACCAATTTGTGTCAAGCATTTTTCCTGAGGCAAAAAAGGATGGTGGCTGTAGAATTATTCTCGATCTGACAAGTCTTAACCCTTTTATACAGTATAAACATTTAAAAATGGAGACATTTCCCAATGCTATACAGCTAATTTCAAGAAAATGCTATATGGCCAGCATGGATCTGCAAGATGCATATTACTCTGTGGATGTGCATGGTAATGATCGGAGATACTTAAACTGGATGAGCCAATAATGGCAGTTTCAAGCATTGCCTATTGGCTTAACCTCAGCCCCTAGACTATTTACAAAACTGTTAAAAACAATCTTAGCATTGCTAATGCTCAGGGACATTTATTAATGGCGTATTTGGATGATATCTTAATTGTGGGGGACACTCGGGCTACAACAGAAGCATCAGTGTCAATAGTCAAGCTCACATTTGAGAGGCTGGGATTTGTGATACAGCCAGATAAATCCAAATTGTCACCAAGCACAGTAATTGATTACTTGGTGTTCACTATTAATTCAGAACACATGATAGTGACTTTGCCCAAGGATAAAAGGCTGTCGTTAATTGAAGGTTGTACACAGCATCAACCATCAATTAGGCAAGTGGCAACCTTGCTTGGCAAACTAATCGCTTCATTTCCAGCTGTGCAGTTTGGTCCACTGCATTATCAGTATTTTGACAAGCCTATGCAATTAACAGTAACACCTATTACTGAAATACAATGGTGGATCAGGAGTGTCTCAAATGCTTCCAGGGAAATTCTGGTTGAAACACCTGCTATTATTCTGCAGACTGATGTAAGTGCTCTAGGTTGGGGTGCCACTGATACTATTTCCAGCTGTGGAGGTAGATGGAATGTGGAAGAAGTACCTTTGCTCCAAGCACATGGGATCAATTACCTAGAGCTGTTAGGTACATTTTATGGGCTTAAAGCTTATTGCTCTAATGTGCAAAACTTGCATGTGCAGGTTCAGATTGACAACACTATGGCTGTATGTTAACTACATGGGTGGAATCGTCAGAATCTTGTGATAGATTGGCAAACGTTATCTGGAACTGGTGTATTAACAGAAACATTTGGCTTTCGGCATTCTACCTACCAGGTAGATTCAACATAATAGCAGACACCAGGTCATGTAAATTCAATGAGAATACAGAATGGATGTTAAATCGTGACAACTTTAATAAAATTGTTGCACAATTCGGGGTACCAGAAATGGACTTGTTTGCATCTAGACTTAACCACCAATTACCTAAATATTTTTCAAGGGAACCAGATCAGGAGTTTATAGCAGTGGATGCATTCTTGCTACATTGGGGTGGAATGTTTTTGTATGCATTTCCTCCATTGTGTCTCATTAATGGGTGTCTACAAAAGATCAAACAGGATTCCGCTTCAGTAGTGTTGGTGGCACCAGACTGGCCTACACAACCATGGTACCCACTGGTGTTAAAAATTATCACAAAGCCTCTTATGATTTTTTCTAAATAAGACAACCTACTTGTGCACCCAGTAACTGGTGATTCGCATCCTTTACATGATCGTATTAGTTTGTTGATTTGCAGGGTCTAAGGAGGCCATATCTTGGAAGAGGACGATCAGATCGTACTGTGGATGTTATTGCAGCTGCCTGGAGGAATAGTACCCAAAAGCAGTACATTTCTTACATAAGAAAATGGGAGGTGAAGGAATTGATACTGACAAATTTAAATCTCATTCCACCAGGGCGGCATCAACATCGGCTGCCAGGGATTTGGACGTCCCAATGGACCATATCCTCGCGGCCGCATAATGGGCAAGTGAACGGATGTTTCACAAGTATTCACAAGGAGGTTGCAGAACCTGGGGTATTTGGTGGTGCTGTTTTGGATTCAGTGTTAAGTTCCCCTCTGGGATAGAGGGGTAAAATTTTGTTATGATAAATAAACCATTAACTGATTGCTTCAATGTTATGGTTATATATTGTTGATTGTTTCACTCATTCAGTTAATCAATGCAGTGAGACGCCTGGATTTGAATCCACGGCATGAAATTACAGAGCTTTGAAATCTTCACGTGGCCACTCACGTGACTCCGAAGTAAAATAGTAAGATTAAACGAGAACTTACCAGTTTAATAATAATAATAATAATAACAATAATAATAATAATATATTTTATTGTCATTGCACATCAGTGCAACGAGATTTAGTATGCAGCTTCCAACCGATGTCAAAAAAATAAAATAAATAAATAAACTGTGCGCCGTGACCATCTGAGGGAGACTGTCCAGGGGGGTGGGTGGGGAGCACTCAGCAGGGCCGGTTCAGAGCCGCTATAGCTCTGGGAATGAAGCTGTTTCTGAGTCTGGAGGTTCGGGCGTAGAAGGCCTTGTAACATCTGCCAGAGGGAAGAAGTTCGAACAGTCCATTACAAGGGTGTGAGGAGTCTTTATGGATGCTGACTGCCTTCCTGAGGCACCGTGTGTGGTACATGCACTCCAAGGCTGGTAGCTGTGTCCCAGTAATAATCTGCGCTCTGTGGACGACGCGCTGAAGAGCTCTCCTCTCCGCCTCCGTGCAGCTGTGATACCACACAGAGATGCCATACGTTAATATGATCTCTGTGGTGCAGTGGTAGAAGGTTGTCAGCAGCTGTTGGGGAAGACCAGTTGTTTTTAATGTCCTCAGGAAGAACAGTCGTTGCTGTGCCTTCATGACCAGCGCAGCGGTGTTGGTGGACCATGTGACGTCCTCTGAAATGTGAGTGCCCAGAAACCTAAAGCTGGACACTCTCTCCACACTTCCCCCTTAAATTGAGATTGGGGCGTATTCTCCATTATGGGACCTCCTGAAGTCGATAATCGGCTCCTTGGTCTTGGAGGTGTTTAGTGACAAGTTGTTACGTGTGCACCAGCCCGCCAGGTTCTGCACCTCCGCTCTGTATTTTGTTTAATCACCGTTGGTGATCAGCCCAATCACTGTTGTGTCGTCTGCAAACTTGACGATGGTGTTGGTGTCGAATGCAGGAACACAGTTGTGAGTGAAGAGGGAGTAGAGCATGGGGCTCAGTACACAGCCCTGTGGTGTGCCGGTGCTCAGGGTGATAGTGGAGGACAGGTGCGGGCCCAGTCTCACTGCCTGCAGTTGCTCCATCAGAAAGTTCAGGATCCAATCGCATATCGGCGAGCTGAGGCCTAGCTGGTGGAGTTTGGTGATGACCGTATTGAATGCAGAGCTATAGTCAATGAAGAGCATCCTCACGTACGTGCCCTGTCTGTCCAGGTGAGTCAGGACAGTGTGAAGAGCCAGAGAGATGGCATCCTCTGTGGATCTATTTGCCCTGTATGCAAATTGATGAGAGTCCAGTGAGGCAGGGATGCTGGATTTGATGTGGGAGAGGACCAGCCTTTTGAAGCACTTCATTGGGATTGGAGTTAGGGCAACCGGGCAGTAGTCGTTCAGGTTGGTGACTTTAGACTTTTTCGGCACCGGCACTATGGTAGCTGACTTCAGGCACTTGGGGACCGTTGCCAGAGATAGAGACAGATTAAAGATTTTCGTGAATACCTCCGCCAGCTGTACAGCACAGTCCTTTAGTACCCTTCCCTGGACTCCATCCGGGCCTGCAGCCTTGCGTGGATTGATCCTACGCAGAGAGCACTGAACCTCCTGAGTGCTCAGTGATAAGGCCTGTCCCGGTGTTGCCAGTTTCGAAGCGGGCAAAGAAGGTGTTTAGTTCGTTGGCCAGTGTGATATCACCGTGGGGGCAGGCGGGGCTGCTCTTGTAGTCAGTGATGTCCCTGACAGCCTGCCACATGCTTCTGGTGTCCGGGGTATTGAAGTGGTCTTCCACCCTTTGCCTGTGGATGTCTTTGGCCTTTATTATACCTTTGTTCAGGTTTGACCTGGCAGCACTGTATGCAGAAGTGTCACTGGATTTAAAGGCATTGATTCATGCCCTTTGCAGATTTTGAACCTCCTTGTTCATCCAGGGTTTCCGGTTTGGGGACATCTTTATTTGCTTGTCCACTGTGACAGTCTCCACACAGCAGTTGATGTAGGAGAGCACAGTGGATGTGTACTCCTCCAAGTCTACCTCTGTACCACTGGTAGCCTGTTGTGCAAACAGGTCCCAGTCGGTGCGATCAAAGCAGTCCTGGAGTTGTAGGGTGGTGTCCTCGGGCCATATTTTGACCGTCCTTATTGCAGTTTCGGTCTTGCGGATGAGGGGTTTGTATGCAGGCAGTAGAAACAGTGAGAGGTGATCGGAATGTCCCAGGGATGGGCATGGGGAGAGCTCTGTAGGCGTCCTTGATGTTGGTGTACACTTTATCCAGCGTGTTTGAGCCCCTGGTAGGGCAATGCACATGCTGGTGGAATTTGCGGAGTGCAGCTCGTAGGTCGACCTGATTAAAGTCCCCTGCAACAATAAAGGCACAGTTGGGGCGAGCATCCTGCTGCTTACTGATGGCCGAGTGCAGCTGTGCTAGCGCTAGGTTAGCATTACCCTGTGGTGGGATGTATATGGCCATGGTGATAGCCACAGTAAACTCCCGAGGCAGGTAAAACGGCCTACATTTAATCACGAGGTATTCCAGGTCTGGGGAACAGTAGCTCTCTGCTGCAGTGTGGTTGGTGCACCAGTCATTGTTGATGTAGATACAGAGCCCGCCGCCCGCCCTTGCTCTTACTGGAGTCCTTTGTTCTATCAGCACGATGCAGTGACCGGTTCGTTAGGTCCACAGCCCCATCGGGAACCAGCGCGCTGAGCCAGGTCTCTGTGAAGATCAGCACACAGCAGTCTTTCAGGGATCGCTGGGTGTTGATCCAGAGCCTTACCTCATCCAGCTTGTTGGTGAGTGACCGGACATTTGCGAGAAAGACGCTTGGGAGCGATGGTCTTTGTGGAGCCCTCCGTAGCCTGTCCTGCACCCTCGCTCGCCGTCCCCGTTACTGTTTTCTCTCTCAGCGTTTGCTTCGTCACCTTTCCTCCGGAGTGGTGATCCAGGGGGCTGTTCTGCCCAGCTCCATCGGGATTTTGGTGAGTGTGCTGTAGGACTCACAAGCCAGTTTCTCGCAGCCACGTCCGATATTGAGCAGTTCCGTGCGGCTCCATGTGCGACCCGTCGGGATTTCGATGTGGGTACTGGATTTCCTCGTCCTGGAGGTGAGGTTCTTACTATGATTTCTGGGGGTACTGGGGATCTAGGGGTTCTCGGGGTTCTGAGGTTTTTAAATACCTTATTTTCACAGCCGTGTTCGGTACCGGGCTGCTCCCAATTCACTCGGACTTGGGAGCGCAAAGCCGCTGCGTCTGAACGC